>NC_080676.1:137205735-137508765 GCF_030445035.2 Dasypus novemcinctus
ACTATCTAGATGCTAGATGAGGGTGGAATCAAGAAAATGGCTACTGGACAAGCCTGTTGAAAGAGTGGGTCCCCATGAGGCCCTGAGGAGAAGAAACCATAATCTTAAGAATGACTCTCAGATCTGAAATCCAATGGAGCAGGCCCTGTGGGTTTTTTGAACTGTTGGGAACTCTTGACATATGTTTCCCTTCCAAATCCTCCTTATGATAATGCAAATGTTCATCTCTTGTTTGTCCCTCTGTATAATGGAAACAGACAAATTTTTCTGTAAGTTTCACAGGTCTACAGCCAGAGGGGACTTTGCCCCAAGACAAATTCTATTTCCTGTAATCCATTGTCTTGTGATTGTATAACTAGCATCCCTACTACAAGGATTTAAGGTTTCTGAATGTTGTAATTTCTTTTTGGGGTTCAGAGGGTGGAGTGTGGCAGTTTGAGATTATTTATGAATCCCAAAGAAAGAAAGATTATATTTATAAACTAATCTATTCCTCTAGATGTGATACTCTTTGTTTTACATTCAAAGGTTTTCAGCTTACTTGATAAGTTCAGTTTGGGGCTTTTGATTCAACCAAGTCAGTAGTGCATGACTCAAATTAAGTCCCCACTCTCTTGGTGGGATGATATAAATGGACATTCACTCAAGAAGACACAAGAAGAAAGAAAGAGCTCTGTCATGGTTGATTCTGGAGCCCCAGGGAAAGATGAACACTTTGCATGATTGCAGCTGAAGAGAACAGAGAAGCTTAGCATCTGAGAAGACCCAGAAGGAAATGAGCACTATGACAGAGACTGATATAGGAAGCCCTGAGAGGCTAGGCAGAGATTATCAACCACTTTGCTTCAACACCTGGCAACTGACTTTGGTAAGAATGTATCTCTTATGATACCTTGAGTTGGAATTCCCATGACTTTGTACCTATAAGCTTTTACCTCAAATAAATACCCTTTATAAAAGCCAACAGATTTCTGGTACTTTGCATAGGCAGCCCTTTGGCAGACTGATGCATGTGGTAAGAGTTAGAAATATTTATCAGTGAATCTGAGTGTTACTTTCTGGAAAGCAGTATATTTCAAAAGATTAAAATGATTGTTCTCTTATGATTTTATTCATTCTTCTTTCTTACTTGAATTCGATGGGATATATTTACTTCATTAAATCACCATAAAGCAGAAATATTATTCAAAGTGATGCATCAGGAAGAAATTTTACTTCTTGGAAACTGACTAGGCTTAGGTAAGAACAGAGAGAAATTGAAGGGAAATCTCAAAATACCTGAGGTAGAAGGGGATTTTAGACTTGAAGGGTGAGAAGCTTCCATCATTGTAGTCCAGCAAGCATGAAACATCTGCCACTGGCTGTTCACATTGAGCCATTAATGGTGACCTGTATCCATTATCCCAGCATGGATGCAATAACAATAGAGCTACCAACCTTGCAACCATAGAAGTAGTTTATCCTCACATAGACTTGAACTCCATAAGGTGGGATATGTATCTGAAAATGTGCTCATATCATGACAGTATTTTGAAATAAAAAGAATTTTGCATCAGTATCAGGGACTGTGATAGTTAGTTTTGGGTCAAGTTGGCCAGGTAATGGAGCCCAGTTGTTTGACTGAGCAAGCACTGGCTTAATTAATACTGTGAGAATATATTTTGGACTTAAACCATTATTAAGTTAATTGCATCTATGACTGACTAAATCTACAATCAACTTTAGAGATGGCCTTCAGCAATGAGAAATGTCTCATGCAATCAGGTGAAGGTCTTAATAGGAGAAATGATGATTTCAGCAGTTAAAAGAAAGAATTTCCATCTCTACTTTAGCCACCCAGCTTCTCCTACAGAATTCATTAAGGACCTTCATAGGAGTTTCTGGCTTGCACCCTGTTCTACAAAATTTGACTTGTGCCTATATGTTCTTCTATTGCTGTAGTTTCCCATAAAAATAAGTCCTGCAGACATAATAATGAAAATGCAAAATATAATCAATTAGAATTTTAATCATTCTTTTTTACTTTTATTACATTCACAATATTGTGCCACCATCACTGCCACCCATTATGAAAATTTTCCATCTCTCCAAATTGATTATTTTTATTAGTCTCTTTAATATTCCTAGATTATTTTCACATGAAAATCCTTTGTGTTCAGAAGAGTTATTTTAGTTCATATGTAGTACACCTTTAGTAATGCTATAAAATAAATCTTACAAAATTTAGTTATATTGGACACAGTCTCCATTTATGATTAAATAATAAAAACAGTACTTAAAGCACATTATAGCTTGCTGATTTTAAGGTTTTGTTTGAAGTAGGTGAAAATAAATAGAATTATTTATTCCAATATTGCCATTTAACCAAACACTCATTTAGATAATTTGAAGTTAGACTGATGCATAGAAGTCAGAAAATATAATTTATTCTCATTTAATTAGATCTATAGAAAGAAACTGGAAAAAATTGAATCATCAGATGGCTTCATTTTTTAAAAATTTATTGAAATATATTACTCATACATAAACATACATAAACAAGTGTATAATAGTTGTGAACTTGCAAAACAAACATATATAACATCAAACAAACATATATAACATCTCACACTACCACGAATAACTTGCACTGTTTTTAAACCTTTTTAAATAATAAAGGGCATTGTCAAAATATTACTACTAAATAAAGTATTTCCCCCTAACCAATCCTATTATCTTTATATCATTAATATATGAACATACATAAACAATTAAGTGTATAGTAAAAGTTGTGAGCTTACAAAGCAAACATGCATAACATCATACAGGGGTCCCATACATCAACCCTCCATCAACACCTTGCATTGTCATGAGACATTTGCTACAAACTATGAAAGAATATTGTCAAAATCTTACTACTAATCATAGTCCTTATCTTACATTTGGTGTGTTTTCCCCCCAACCTACCTTATTATTATTTTTTAAATATATTTTTTTAATGACAGAAGTTGTAAACTTATAAAACAATCATGCACATGTGGAGAATTCCCAAACAACATCCTTCCATCAATACACCAAAATATGGTGTGTCATTTGCTACAGATAGAATAATATCATCTGATTGTTATCATGTCTGTAGTGTGCATTTGGCTCACATTTTCCATACTGCCTCAGTATCAACACAGTACATTTTTCGCATAGATGCAAGAATATTATATTGTTGCTACTAACCACAGTCCATAGGCCACTCCAGCTGTATTTTTCCCATGCCCTCCACATTCCCACACCCTGCAGTTGTGATATACATTTGCTCTAGCTAATAAAGGACACTCTTGCATCTGTACCATCAACCACAATTCTCATCCACCTCTTGGTTTACTGTGCTGTCCAATTCCTAGATTATTCTCTAGCATTCTGTCAATTGGCATTTATGTAACTAGACTACCATTTTCAGTTGTATCCCCATTTATAAACTAGCTGTTACTGTGTGCTACCATCCATTCTATACATTTTCACACCTTTACAGTAAAGCTAATTAAAACTTCTACATACATTAAACATAAGTAGTCCACTCAGTCCGTCTATGGCTCCATTTTTAATTATCATATTCATAGAAGTTCATACATGACACAGTAAAATCTGGAATCTGTGCTAGATTCATATGTTCTAGTTATAGTGAGAGGAGGTATTCGGTGAATCCTTTAATCATGACAATATAAATCAACACTTATTTACTAATTTGGGGTCATCTACTTCACAGTGGCATGTAAGTGTTAAATATATCATTTAGGTCTACCAGTATCATTATTGGAGAAATACTTTACCAAAGATCTGAACCATCTTCCCACACAATATCTACCCTAGTTAGAATGTATTCACATGGTCTTTAAAAGAGATACTGTTAAGATGAGTAATAAAATCTGCTGGAATAATGAGGATAAAGTAAATATATCTTTAGTTTGTGCTAAAAATGGCTCCAAAAGAGACCAGATACTGTGCTAAAACTCACATGTAGTGCTATTTCAGATAGAATTGCTTAAAGACTGGAGAACATATTCTTAAATATTATGATGGTTTTGATTTGTCATGGGGATTGTAGCATAATACTAATTGGCCACCCATTCTCATCCTCCCCAAATCTGTTCTCTCCATCTTCCATAGTCCTGGACATTTATCTATGCAGATGACTTTGTAAAGATTATATTTCACAATGATTCTTGCAAATTTCAGAGTCTTGGGCATGTGAATAATCTCCTACCAGTAGAATATGAATATAAGCTAGATGTACAAATTCTGCACCACTTGCCAGCTCTTCATATCATCTCTTTCCTACTTTCTGCCAGCTACAAGATATACATAAATATTACCCAGCATTGGCTGTGCAAAAGAAAACAACATTCTAGGATGGTAGAGTAAAACGATGGAAGAAATCATGGAGTAAGTTTTCTTACCAATCTCAGAACACACATTTATTTTTAGAGTGCTGTGTGAGGGATAAAAGAAAGCTTAACTTATTTGAGTCATCATATATTTGATACTGTTTTAGTACCTGTGATGTTGGGTTAGTGTGTCAAATTGGCCAGGTAATTGTGCCCAGTTGTTTGGTCAAGCAAGCACTGGGCTATCTGTAATACAAGAATATTTATGTGTTTTAGTCATCAGTGAGTTTACTGTATGGGTGGCTGATTACATCAGCTAGGAGATTGCCATCAGCAATGAATGACACTTTATTAGTTGAATGCCTTAAAAGGGGAAGTGATTTCAGCATTCAGAGAGAATTTCCCAGCATCTTTGGACAGCCAATGTCTCCTGGTAACTCATCAAGGATTATTATTGGATTTCATCAGAGCCCCTGGTTTGCAGAACCTTGACTTGTGCATCCCTATAGTCATGTGAGAGACTCATAAAACCTCATACTATTTATGGATATCTCCTTTTGATTCTGTTTCCCTATAGAACCCTGACTAACAGAGCACTTTAACCTTCATATTACCCAATACAGGGATCAGATCACAACCCGAGTAATGTTTTCTGTTACAGTACATGGTGATTCCTCTTAGTTATTTGAGGACAGAAAATGAGTCAGGTAGGACTTTGATCTGAGAGTGAGAGGCTGTGTCTTTTTTTCCCATAGTATTAAACTGAAATATCAAGGAATTCAAGATGTGGAACAGCCTGAATATTCTGTTTACTTCTGAGTTAAATTTACAAAAATTAGTCCTGTTTAAAACTTGGTGGTACTAGTAGATTTAAAACAAGTATCTAATAATTAATGTTAAAGGAAAATATTCAGGAAAATGGTCAGATTATGGTAATTTTAATTTCATACAAACTTTATATATATATATATATATATATATATACACACACAGTTAGTTTTCCTATATAGTTTGGGGAAACAATTTAAGAAAGACTAAAATTCAAAACTTACTTCAAAGACTAATTACTAGAATTTGTATTTTTAAAGCAAGCATCTAAGCATGATTAACACTAAGTATTATGATTTCTGAATTAGAGAAAAGGTAAATTTAAAAAAAGAATATGCATTATGTACATTTATATATATCTCTGTAGAGTAGAGAAATACATGGCTCAGAAGAAGCAGAAAAAAATTTAACGGGGTTCTTTTGATGGCCACTTGTAATTTACTAATCTACCCAAGACCAAGTAATCATTTCTTGTATTTATTTTTTGCAATGTCTTAAAAACAAGACTAAAGGAATGTAATGCTCCTAAGGGAAAATTCTCCAAAGAGAGATTGATTATGGCTGAAAGAATAGTTTTTGTTAAATGCATGGTGATTATTTATTGAGAAGTAATAGACACTAAAATCTTTTCTTTGAAAGTCTAATTTAAACTTTGTTCTGAGATGGACCAAAAAATATATTCTCTCATAATTTGGAGCAATTAGATAAAAAAGTTTGGTAATGAACTTCCACTTAAGCACTTCTGAACTTGAGTAAGAAATTGGGGAAAATGTGAATATATTTGTACTTTGTATTTGTGGAAGCAGTTTATGCTGAATCTGTCTTTGTGTATATATCTTTTTCTTTTTGTCCATGTTTCAGGTTTCCTGTGTTCATATTTATGTGTGTGAGAGGAAGAATGAATAATTAAAACAAAGGGAAATTGTAAGTAGAAAGAATGCAGTTATAAAAATGAATTAAGGGGAAACGGACTTTGGCCCAGTGGTTAGGGCGTCCGTCTACCATATGGGAGGTCCACGGTTCAAACCCCGGGCCTCCTTGGCCCGTGTGAAGCTGGCCATGCACAGCGCTGATGCGCGCAAGGAGTGCCGTGCCACGCAAGGGTGTCCCCCGCGTGGGGGAGCCCCACGCGCAAGGAGTGCGCCCGTGAGGAGAGCCGCCCAGCGTGAAAAGAAAGAGCAGCCTGCCCAGGAATGGCGCCGCCCACACTTCCCGAGCCGCTGACGACAACAGAAGCGGACAAAGAAACAAGACGCAGCAAATAGACACCAAGAACAGACAACCAGGGGAGGGGGGGCGGGAAATTAAATAAATAAATAAATCTTTAAAAAAAAAAAAAAAATGAATTAAGTATTATAACATCTGATATTTTGAGAGTGTGATATCCAATAACATTTGATTTTAATATAAAAATAAGCATAAAACAATTTCCAATTTTTTGGCTTATTTTGTTTGTTTGGTTTTTTGTTTATTATTTTTATTATTGGATTAATGAAAGTGCTCTAAGAAAGACTGAAGAGATGAAAGCACAATTATTTGATTATACCAAATACCACAGATTATACGCTTTGGATGGATTTGTGCTTTATTGAATAAAATTGCTTTTTAAAGTTTTGTTTTTACAGTATACATTTGATAAATAATGAAATAAATAAAAGCCCCATAGTAGGTACAAACACACAGTAGTTACTTTAGAGATCTAGAGACTCTACTGTAGCATGAAATATGCTTATTTCTATTTACTAACTATCTTTGACAGATTTTATTTAGGTCGATTCACTTGTAACATTACAAAGCTATTAAATTCTTATTACCTTATTAACTAGAAGGTTATTCAATTTCCCTTTTTTTCATGTTTTTAAGTGCATTATACTTGGAAATGTACCAAATGACAAATTCATAATTCTTACTGGTATATTGTATCTAAATGTAAAATTAGCCAAAAAAGAAGTTCAATATAGAATGTTACAATACATTTTTTGGGGGGGTTTGGATGTGTAACATATAAATATCATAAATAGTTTTTTAAATGGATCATACTTATATTTCTGGTAGTACTATATAGGGTTTTTATTTTATTAATGTTGACATGTAGAAAAAATGAATTAAATACTCTTTTTGTTTGGTTAGCATTAAAAAGAAAGGTAGAAAAAGGTAAGCGTGTAGCAGTCATTTCTGAAGTTCTGAGTTCTCCATGTCCTTAACATTCCCACCATCACCAACACCATCCAAAAAGGGATTTTATGAAACACACATGGGTAATATCCAAAACTGTGGAGATGTTTCCATGAATCCCAGTACCTAAGTGGTAGAGAGTAGAAATGTGCTATTGCCTGTCTCTACTGTCTCCTGAGAGCCAATTATGCATATCTCTTCCAAGTCCAATTTAAGGGAAGTCAGATTTGTAATGTGAAATCAGCTTTGTGGGAGTTATTTAAATCATGACAATCAGCACATACTGCAAATTAGTCCTTTCCTTATGAAGAACTGTAGTACAAATATGCCACTGACAGGAAGTTAGTTGTTCTAGTTTTCTATTGTTGCATAACAAATCACCACAAGCTGAGCTTAAAACAGCATCTCTTTGTAATATTTCAATTGTGTTATGTCGGAAATCCAAGAAGTCCAAGCAGGCTTCACTGAGATGAAAGCATTGTGTCAGGCAGGCTAGGTTCATACCTGCGGGCTCTGGAAAAGTATCTTCTTCCAAACTCGTTCAAGTTCTGGGGCAGTAATTATTTTTTGTGGTTGCAAGACACAATTACCTTTTTTCTTTACTGTCAGCTGGAGGCTAGGAAGCTGATAACACTTTCAAGTTAGCAATGACATGTAGAATCTTTCTCATGCTGTGAATCTCTCTGACTTAATAGTCTGTGACCAGTCAAAGAAAACTTTGTTTTGGAAGGACCCATGTGATTAGTTTAGACCCAATCACATAGTCCTCCTAGGTTATGTTCAACTAAAATCTAATCTTCATTATATCTGAAAATTATATTTTCCATGAAATGTATTGAAACCATTCTATTTCATTTGAGCTGTTTATTTTTTTGTTATTGCATTTCATTTCTTTATATATTTTGATAATTGAGTCCTTATATGATATATGGTTTACAATAATTTTGTCCCATATGTGGATTGTCTTTTCACTTTCTTGATAATTTCCTTCAAAGCACAAAGGTTTGTATATTGATGAATCAAATGTATCCATTGTTTATTTTGTTGTTAGCATGATTAACACTAAGTATTATGATTTCTGAAATTAGAGAAAAGGTAAATTTTTTAAAAATGACATACTTTTGATGTCCCAGTATAAATCTTACCTTATACCAACCTCTACTGGATCTTAAAAGCTCAGTACTCATTTTCTTTGGTTGGGTTTTATCTTTAACTTTCTTGTGTTGTTTAGTTAGCTGAGTCTGTGAGGGCCCTATGTAGATGGCAGCCTCAGATTCTCTTGGGAACAGTGTCTCCTGGCCATTCACCAACATCTATGGTGGCAAGAAGAGCCAGCAAACCTCTTTTTTATTTTCTTTTTCTTTTCTCTATTTGTTAATTGTAAGGGCCCAAAAGATCCGTAAGGGCCAAGAAGTGACACTTGTCTAGGTTTGAGCTTTGACAGCAGCAGCTTCTGACTATTCATCAGCACATGACAAGAGCCTTGGAGATGCAATGAACTTTGATCTTCATGGTTCTTTGTTTAGTTGTTTCTTTTTCTTTTTGTGTGTGGCTGTTTTGTCTTAGTATTTTCTCCTCCTCCTCCTCCTGTTCCTTCTTTCTTTCTTTCCTTCCTTTTATTTTCCTTTTTATTTCTATTTTTATCTTCTTCTTAGTCTGGTGGAATGAAGAATCAAAGAACTAGATTTCCAGAGTGAGCACAACATAACATTCAGAATGTCCAGTTCTCAACAAGAAGAAAATTTAAAAATGTACAAGAAGATAAGAAAGTACTGTCCAGTCATAGGAAAAAAAGAGTTCAGTGAAAAATATTCAAGTGAAAGTATAATCCCTGTAATTGCTAATCAAAGATCTTAGCACAAATCTTATAAATAAGATGAATGAAATAAATGAAAACATGGGTAAAACTAAAATAAAAGACATTATATTAAAAAAAGGGAAATTCAACAATGAGATTTAAATTATAAAGAAGAACTAAATGGAAATTCTGGAACTCAAAAGTAACAGAGCCTTAGTAAACTACTGAGCACCATGAAGTGCACCAAAGCATGTGTCATAAGAGTACCCAAATGAAAAGAAAGGAACAAAGGGCCAGGAAAATTATTTTTTGAAAAATTACCAATCAGAGGAAAGATATGAATCTACAAATCTCATGATGGTCTATAAATGCCAAACAGTATGAGAGAGGCATTAATATATTTTCAGAATTAAAAACTGAAAGAATTCATTACCCCTAAATTTGCCTTAAAGGAAATGCTAAAGGGAGTCCTCCATGTTGAAAGAAAAGGACTTTAGATGGTATCATGATGCAAGATGAAGAAATAAAGATCTCTTAGTGTATTTGTAAATATAATATTTCTAAATATAGGTGCATGTATTATTTCATTTTTCATTTGTAGTCCTTTGACAGTGTTCTTAGAGCTCATATTTATAATAATCGTCTGTTAAAGGCAATTTTGGTTCTCTAAGATAATTCAGATTTCTTTTAATAGTCCCTACTTCAATTTGGGCTGTTATTAGCAGCATCTTTAATATCAACATTGTTCAAGGAAATCTAAGATTTTTCTATCTTCTCAAAATTCTTCCACTCTCTACTTAAGGCCCAATTTCAAAATCATTCCCACACTTAGATATTTGTTACAGCAACAACCTACTTTATTAGTATCTATTGTTGCACAATACATAAACACAAACTCAATTCAAAAGCTTAAGATCTCATTTTCCCTATCAAGTCAACAAGTTAAATCACATACTTCCACTGTGTCTAGTTAAATTATAAATTGCAATTATAAAATTATAAGTTAGAAATCTCATCACATGCCTCTAATATTTTGCAAAAAATCTACTTACTACAGATTTTCCATCATTGGTTAGGAATCTCTTCCCACATTGATGAAATAATAAAATATTCTCAGGACTTATGATACAGACTAAGCTCTATCAAGAAATAACCAATACCCTTGAGTTTGCATATAAATTAACTAGGCTGTAATAATATGAGGGAGAATAAATGATTAAAATGATAAAAGAAAGCAGACTTATTGGCTCAATCAAATGTTAAATTCATTTCAAAGCCAAGCTCCAAAAATGTATTTATCATTTCTCACTAAGAATTAAGATTTCATATAAAACTAAGTTCCATAAAGGCAACTCCTAAAATAATTTCAAAAAGTGCTTTCTGACAGTTTTCAAATAATTTTGGGCACCAGAACTAGTAAAGCAACTCTATTACACATTTGGTAATATAAACTACCTTAGGAGAATTTAATGTAAATAGATTTTATTTTTTCTTTGTATCTTGAAATTCTATGAATTGATCCTGAAATTAGTGGTTATTTTCCATTAAAAAATATATTGCTTCAGCAAAGGAGGGGCAAGATGGAAGCAGAGTAAGGAGCTCCAAGAGTCAGCTCATCCAATGGGGCAGTTAGTAATCCCTCATATCTATCTAAAGCACCTATTTAGTAGGGTCAGAAGACCAGAAGAGCATCCTGCAACATCATTAAAAGGATAGGAGACTTCCCATCTGAGGTGAAGATTTGTGAATAGAGCTCTCCACACTGTGGAGGCCAGTGCTCATCCTCCACTGCCCGTGCAAGTCACTTTGGGAGCTATTCCGTGGCAGGAGTTGAGAGTACCATTTCCAAAAAATGAGTGGGTGGGGGGGCTGGTTGGGCACCAACTTCAGCTACTGATTAGTAAATTTGGCTGGATAAAGTATAATCCTAAGAATAGCCACAGTTAGAGAGAGACTGTCCAAGTCAAAGAGAGGCTGGTAGCCACCATTTTAATGCTGATGATATTATCTCCTAATCTGTAACAAATGTTCCACAACAATGTAGTGTGCTCATGGAGGGTGGTGTATAGGATTTCCACACAGGTCCACGATTGTTTTGTAAGTTCACAACTTCTTTAATAAAAATATATTTACACACACACACATATATTCAACAAAGCTGTATTGAAGGAAATTATATACCAGGTATTTCATGTCTACTGCTTCATTTAAATATTATTACAGGCCCAAAAGTTGGTTATTACTAAGTACAATTTTATAGGGGATGAAACTTAAATCCAGAGTTACTTAGCAAAAGTTATGTAGCTAGGTAAGTGTTAAAACAGATTTATATCCAGTTTTATTAAAGCAAGTGCATTTTTACTTGTTATTCTACAGAAATAAGAAACAAGGAACTTTGGGACCTTCAGAACTAAAATCAGAATCCCTTTAGGATGGACAATATCTGTATCCACAGTTCATCAATAGATGTTTATAGCAATATTTATTAGTATCTGTTAAGATTCTCAACTTGGAAAGTATAAATTATAAATATCCACCTGCACTTTTAATAATTCTCCATACATAAGGTTTATTTTATAAATTTTTATTAATTTCTCATATTTTCCTTGTTTTTTTTTTGTTAATTCATAAAGATAATTTTTAATAAATAAGGTCATTCCTAAGTAATTATATATAAAATCTATAAGTTTTATTGGGTTGTGATGCTGTCCATTTAATGTTAGAAATCATAGTTTAACTTAATAGTATTCTTAATTTTTCATGAATACTCTTTTTGTATATATCATATTTTTTAAAAGTGGTATGGATTTTAAAAATCTTTTCAAGGTTTCTTGAATTTTACAAAAGTTCTGTGAAGTAACCTGCTAGGTGACCATAAAAATGCATATTCTCTGTTCTTTCTGGGAAGGCAGATCATCTATATTTCCCAGCATCTTTTGTTATTTGGTGTAGCCATGTTTTGAGCCAATGGGTGAGTGATGTGTGCTTATGAATGATCTGCCATATTAAACCAGCTGCTCCAACACCTCCATGCTCTTTTCTCCTTGATTAGCTAGATTAGGGACAACTCCTAAGTCAACTTTGGGATCTGCATATTGAAAATTCAAAAGTCTCTAGCATTCTAGCAATTTGAATGAAATGGAAGACTGGAGAATAGCTGTTCTGCCAACATGTGAATACATGTTTTCACTGAACTATTATATATTTAGGGTGAATTTTTTACAGCAGTTAGCAGCTCCCCGTCCTCCAAAAAGAGTAAATTGTTTACTTAGAACACAAGTTTTGCTCCCTTCTTTGGAATTGTGGATCAAGTGACATTTGTCAGTTCTAACAAAGTGATTTATTTGTTCAATTTCTTGATTAATTTAGTCTCCATAAAGTTTTGTTCCAGTCTTCTTTCAAATATTTACTCAAATATAATTTCCTCATTAATATCTCCTTCGGATGTCACAAACCAACACAACAGCATCCTTATTTCCTGACTTCTTGGCTTTTTAAGAGTCTGCCAGTTTATCACCAAATTCATCCATTCTTCCTGACACTTGCAGAGTGTAAATCACTCTGTATGATTCTTCTTTGCCTTAGACTCTAGAACTGGTTACAAGGTCTTTTTTTTTTTAAATATATTTCTGAGTTCAGTTTTATCCCCATTACTTGGCTGAAGTTTTTAGTGGAGCTCTGATGAGAAGACAAAGCTATTTTTAAAATTTAAAACTCTGATGGGTTTCTGCAAAAAAAAAAAGTCATAAATAGGTTTATTAGTCACCATCCCTTCTTAACTTTCATCACCACCATTATTTGAATTTTCAGTATGTGGCTAAAATCCTGACTTCTAGCAGTGACACAGAATGAAAACATTTGATTATATATTATATTGGCATGGTTATTTTACTAGGAAATTAATGAGAATGGGAGTCAGTCATGTGTGCTCAGAACACCATCTTGAATTCGGAAGCCAAAATTCAATACTAAATAACTAAATGGTACTGAAGTTATATATAGACAAATGAGTATACTTATCTAGACAATCTCACAAAAGAATATGGCATTGCTACATTTAATATTCACATAAATTCAGATATCATTTGGTCTTTCAATTCCAAATTCATATTTAGTGTTTTCTGACAGGGCAAAGCAATGTAGAAATACACCTGTAGGTAAGAAAGAATGGTAAAGCTAGTGTTGCAGGATTGCTAGTAAGAAGTAAATCTTGGATATAAGAAAGGATTCATTTCTTTATGTGAAGAGAAATAATTTCCTAGGTGTACATATTGCATCTGGTGTTATAAATATTTACACTCATGGAGATAAATTCAAAAGGATTTCAGTGGACCCAAGATAATAATCAAATAGACCCCCAGTACTTCCACCAGGGAATAAAACAGATATTACTCAAAGCAAGAAAACAAAATGAAAATCTCAAGTTAGTAGTAACCACTTTCTCTGGGTACGGACTGTTGTAATAGCGCTGCCTACATGTGGGAGGAGTTTAGTTTAGAGCTATAATGAATATGCTTTGGACAAATGTTATATACTCACAAACACTTACTTTTGGGGAAAAAAATACTTCTGTAAGAGTATTGTAATTCCAACATATATATATGTATACACACACACACACATATATACACACACAAACATATATACATATATATACACACATACAGAAAGAGAGATACTAATGGTTTCATTAGGGAAAAAAGCTGTAATAAAGTAAATTTATGGCATGTATTTTGACCTAAAGGAAAATAATAGGTAAAACCCTTAAGTTTAATTCATTTTCCACATGTTAGACTTATATAGAATGATCTATGATATTGAAAATGAGTATTCTGGACAATGTTTAATATATCGGCACACAAACATACATACATTCACACACTGTGAGAGTATAAGTTACGATGTTAGCTGATGACATTCTAATCTTTTAGAAATATATTTCTATAATTATTCAGTAGAAAATAGTATTTTCAAATTATTTTGGTGCATAGCAATAAAGAACATTTTTCCCCAAATTTGTCTCCCTAAATGTCCATGTATAAAGTTGTAGATAGAACATGAAATGGCCTAAAATATCTATAATATAATGGAAAGCTCTAGTGTTCATGTTAGTAATTCTTCAAGTAGAATGATGGATGAAGACATTGGGGCATTAAAGGGAAGACCTAATGCATTACTTCATGTCATTCAATTGAATAATTTTGTTTTAAAATTTAATAATTTATTTAAAATGCATTTTGCCATTGCATTATCTTAATCCTTAAGTGAAAAAGTATTAAAAAGTTTTTCAAGACGCAGCAAATAGACACAGAGAAGAGACAACCGGGGTTGGGGTAGGGGGAAGGGGAGAGAAATAAATAAATAAATCTTTAAAAAAAAGTTTTTCATTCTTAAGTAGTATAAATAATTATGAATAGTCAAAGGGCAATTTAGGGAACATGGTGCTTTGTGTTAGAGAAATAGAAGTAATGCAGATTTCTATAAATACAGAGGTGAATTACAAATGACTCTCAAGAAAATAATTTTAACCTCATAGTGAAGAAAGAAACTAAGAGTTAAATGAAAATAACTCTTAATCGGACATTTACTGCCAAGCAATTGCTCAGTTTTTGAAGAGAAATAGGATAAATCAATAAAAAAGTGTTTGATCTGTCTACTAGAATAGAAACTGGCTTAATAAAAACACAAAAAAATATTTGTGAAGAAAGACTTAATGTCTTAAAATTACTCATGGATAATTTAAAGAATATTAATCAAGAGATTATAAATATTAAGCTTTTTAAGCTCAATATTAAGAAACTTGAAATTTCAATTTCAATAATCTACATATATATACATTTTCTTAAGTTTCCTGAATACATTACTTGGAAGCCAATATAAAACCATTTCTGAAAAGAGATACTTTAAAAATTGCCTTTATATTATAGGTAATATTTTAATATATACAAATATTTTATATGGAAGTTGTATTGTTTATTTCATTATTTGTATTTGCAATTTCTAGGTGAGTGATTTGCTTTATATTCTCTCCATATCAATTAATTTCAAACACAGTACACTTAATATTTTCACAAAAATAAAAATGCTTTAAATATGTGCCCATAGTTACCATCTATTCACTTAGCATTATTGCTCATTCATATTCATTTATGTGTAATTTTCTTGCATTTTCTGCAATGGTTATCATATCTCAAACAGACATCTTCCAAAATTAATATTGAGTCCAATTCCTTTTTGAGGATGTAGGTGGAATGATTACCATCCCTTTCAAAATCAGCTTTCTGTTTTCTGAATTGCTGCACATAAGCAAAATATTTAATGCCTGTGAGTATATGACTAAGTGCAGAGTAGGCTAACAAAATTTTTTAAATGAATAAATGAGTTAGTGCTTGGATAAAGATATAAGAAAGAAGAGAGCAGATGACTGAAAAGATATAGTAATCAATGAGTGGCAAATAAAAGGTGGCTTTTTAGCTCCTATTTATGAAAATGATGTTCATTCATATTTATGCAATTTTAGAACATTAGATATCATTAAAACTTACACTAATGGGGCAGTTTTAAATAAGTGAAATAATGTGCATTGTTTAATTATTAAGAATATCACTCTTTAAAAAATGAACACAAGATAATACCAGGAAAGGAAGATTCATCTCCAAATGTGGAAACTCAGAGATCATTGTTCATTATCATCTAAGGTCAAAATATAAAAAGAAAATTGCAGAGGACTAAATTTATTCTATTTAAAATCTATTTAGCAAGAGTTTGAGCCTTGGAAAAATTCATCCCTGAATTTCTAGCATGAATTCTTTCTAATGCTTTCAGTTTTTCTTTAAATGTTTCAACAAATAAATGTCCATAATAAAATGTTATAATTAGAAATCATCACAGTTTTATAGAGATGCATCATTTCTGAACAACCTCAAAGGTATATTATTAGATATTTACATATTTCAATGGTGTGATCCACATTTCAGAAAGAAGTATATGGCCCAATTTTTTCTTTTAATCTCAAACAACTATCTTTGTTATCTTGATATTTTGAATGTCTCCTAGTTTAGTTCTTGATTAAATGTCTTTTATTTGCTGATTATTTTGACTTCTGCTTTACTTGTTAATTTATTCAAATTTCATATTTATTACTTAACTGAAAAATTCTGTAGCTTAAAAAGAAAATGAAGTTTTCTTCATTCTCCCATGCAAAATAGTGTTAACAAAACTCTTAGTTTTACCTCAAAAGCTATGGCTATTTTTCTTTTTTTACTTCATATTTAGTATATTATCCAAAATTGTGATTTTATAATGTACAGTTTACAGCATATCTTCATGTCTTATATATTGTTGTTTGCAATGTTTATTTAAGTATTTGTTTGCCTTAAATTAATGTGATTTTTGAGCAATAGTTCAGTAATGAAAAATATCTTATTAATTTTATCATATAAAACTTTATGCTTATTTTTCTCTGGAAAATAAAATTCAATGGGAAAATTCAATGGAAAAATTCAATGAGAACAAAAGAAAATAACAGTTTTTATTTCATTATCTAATGTTAGAAGAATTAAGAATATATTCAATTATGTTTTAATAAAGTTTAATATTTTTCTATTTTGAAACATTATTTAAGACTATATTTAGTGCTAATTTCCTTAAATCATGTCTGTAATACTAGTTTGATTTTATTTCATATTATAATGAAAATATATAAATAATAACCTTGATTGATCAATATGATATTAATATATAATATCAGTTAGAATTTTTCTAGTAATCAAATATTGTACTGTATTGGGGAGATTTCTCAAGGGAAACAGAACTGACAAGAGATATTTGTAATTATTAAGAGAAATTTATAGGAATCATCTCACATGACTGTGGGGAGGTCAAGTCCAAATTCTATAGAGCAGGCTGCAAACTTTTATCAATGACTTATCTGAGTAAAGTATAAAATTCAAAAATATTTACCTCAATCTTTCCCTACCCCTGTTTATGTTGCTGTATGTTGGAATTTTTCATTGGTATAGATTAAAGACAACTAGAGGAATCCCAATTTGGGTTTTCCAACCCACTTTGGTAAAAGAGCTATTTAGCTGTATACATGACCTTCAAGAATTACAAAAAATACGATATTCTGTCTATCTTGCATAAAGTCTGACCTGTGACTAAGTTCCAGCAAATGATAAGCGAATGAAAGTGTCCCAAGGAAACTTGTAGGAAACCTTTCTCAAATAGCTCAAATGTACTTTTTTTTTTTTTTTTCATTCCATTCCTTCTTCTGATGTCTGGAATGAGGATAACTGGAGATCTGAACATCATTGATGATGGATGTTTGGTGAGCAAAAAGGAGTATCAATCTCTAAAGACTTCATGGGTCAAGAATGTTTATTATCACCAGAGTTCCTAGATCTTAATGATTATGAGTGAAAAATAACTAAGTAAGTTGAATTTATGCATATTTTGGATGTGCACAACTCAGAATGTAATCTAACATTAGCTGCTCTATGTCTGTAATAATAAATTTCCTATTTTTAAAATACTACAATATTTCCAGCAAATATAATTTAATCTCTATTTCTGTTTTATACAGATAAATGCAGTAATTTGGAAAAAAAAAAAGATTTCTCTTAGAAGAAATAAACCATGGTGGATACTGGATAGCTACATGGCTATAAATGGTCTTCATATACTTATTTTCACTACGTTTGTCTGGGGGACTTGCTCAGTATTCTTTGCTCTACATCCATTCTGTGCCTTTCATAATCTTTTGCCATGTTCCAAGATGTAAAACATTATGGACTTAGCTGACTCCCTGCCCTCTTGTTTCCACAGGGCTTGGAGAAGGAAGAACACTGGCACAAAATAAGATACCAAGGAAAGTAAGGAGTCAGGGGTTAGCAGTGGCTCCATTCCTTTGTTCCATTCCTTGCTAAAGGTTATGGCTCATACACACAGATCTCTGTCAAGCTGAAAATTTCTGCCTTGGGGTTCAGGCCTTCCCTTGATTCTATTTCTGATAATGGCTTTTCCCTATTGCTATCCTCGGGGAACTTCATCATTCATGCCCACACAGTTAAAAGTCATCACTTTGTTAAGTAATATTTAGTTTACTTTTTCTGAATGTGCTAATGGATTCCTATCAGGACCTTGAGTGATTAAGTAATTGTTACTTGGAGTAGTTCAAATATGTGTGGAGCATATGAATAACCTCAATGGCTGGTGCAGATGTAACATTCATAGTGATCTTATTAATACTAAAAATATCATTACGTTTGTCATAGAAGAGAGTACATGTGGGGTCAATGAAGTTAGAAGATTAAGCAGTTGTGGGGATTATAAATATTATTCATGATCACTTCCTTCTAACTTTCCTAGAGGTAGTGAGTAGAAATAAGTATAAAATCTTAAGTCAAACTTAAAAAAATCGGTAAACTTGGTAATGCCAACAATGGACATAACCAAGATACTTATTCTCAGGACTGCAGGGTTAAGATAATGGTTAGAGGTGAGAGAGTGGGATACTGAGGTATTGGAGAGAAACATTAGGCAGAAACAAAAGTGGGATATATATATGCATATATAACTTTATTTCTATTTCAAAAAAGTAAAATAACAGGCAAAAGGCAGCTGAACAAATTATGGAATCATTACTTTAAAAAAAACCTGTCCAGGAACATTTATCTTATTTCATTCTAAAAACAAATTCAGTTTTTTTTCCCAGTGTTTTGAAAGAGGAATAGATGAGCATAGAATGGTTAAATGGAATGACCAAGGTCTCCATGTTAATGAATAAAATGAAAAGAATTTTTTACTCATATTCACATCTCATAAAACTAAATCCCATATTCTTTGTTTTGAGCCTTAGCATTGATATAGTACCTTCTTTGCCTTTGCTGCAATAATATTACAATATTACTGTAACTATAGTTTATAAGTAACATTAGTTGTATTTTTCCCATATATCACCATATTCTTAACACCTTATATTAGAGGAACATACATGTATTGTGGATGATATTTTTGATATCCAAAATAATTCAGCTTTCCTTGTCTTAGAAATAGTTTACCTTCCCACCTGAGAGAATTGGTCTTTCCCTTCATAAAATCCTTCAGTGACATTATCTGAGAAAATGCTTATTCTCTCCTAAACCCACTACCACCGTTTTTCACTGCCTCCAGCCAATTACAAGATATGGAATCAAGTATTTTAATGATAGAGAAATGCAAGGAATGGTCTTGGCCAGGGAAAACTACACACCAAAAAATAACATGACCTGACAATTTTTATCAGCAAGAGTCAAGGGAGAATATATAGGAAAGGGTTCAAAATGTTTTAAAAGAACAGAAAATATGAAACTAGCCTGGAAAAATGTATTAATATGGATATATCCATTCAGGATTAGGAATTGGCCTAAGTGCCTAGGAACATTGTTTGCTGGATTGTTTAATTAAATCCTGAAATCAAATATGACCTTTAGTCAGTGAGAGAGAAATGTCACGCTAACCTTGCAAAATTGAAGAGGAAGAAGTCCAAAAGACTAGGAAAACATAAATTACATGATGGGATACTCTGAGTAACCGCTAGGTATAGGTTACTCTGTTTTCCCAGCTACCCTAATTTTCACTCTAAGGCTCATGTGCAAGGTGGTCATGGTGGCAGGGATAGATATGATATATAGGCATTAAAATATGGGCTTTTGCTAGCCACAAATGGTATCTCTACTCTCAGTGTTGAGAACCTATCCTAGCAATATTTAGCACCTTTCCTTGGGGAAAATAGCCAGCCACCTGAAGGCAAGTTGGCTATACTGGACCACTTAATCATGGAAGGGGCAAAGGTGTGCTCTCATGGCTATAGATAAATTTCAAATATTAATTTTCCTTCTTTTTTGTAATGATTCTGTCAGCATCACTATGCATGATTTTCTAGAATGTCTTACCCATCAACATGTAATTCCATACAATATTTCTACTTACATTATGGTAAGGGAAATAATAGCAATTGGATCACATGTACAGGATTCCTTAATATGAAAGGGCAACCTTAATGGAAAGATGGGATGATACACTAAAGACTTTGGTATAGACTCCGACTTTGAGAGACAGAGTATAGTGACATCTACTAGACAAAATAAGTGAATCTTGGAGTCAGCAGAAGAGAGAGATGTGAACTCTCTCACTATTATACCTAGTAATAGATAACTCTCAAATCCAGAATCAGAGGGTTTGTGATATATGCTAATTTTGGTGATCAGAAGACTAATATTCCCCCCAAAGAAAAATTCATGGCTCTGAGGTTCCAAAGATTTGGAAGTTTGAACAGTCCTCTATCACCACCACCACCCCAAAAAAATATTTTTGAAAATTCAAGACACTGAATCAATAGACAGATAAATGGGTCAGTATACATACTGGGCAAGGTGATTAATTTTAGCTGCTAAGCATAAATTTGGATGCTGCTACAAAATGTAAACAAATAGGACTGTAGGGATTCAGTGGTGTTCTTAATAATATAATACTACCTTGCTCACTTGGTCTTTCTTTCTTTCTTTCTTTCTTTCTTTCTTTCTTTCTTTCTTTCTTTCTTTCTTTCTTTCTTTCTTTCTCTCTTTCTTTTATCTCTTTTTCTCTTTCTTTCTTTCTATATATTTATTGTTAACACCTTGCATTGGTGTGGTGAATTTGTTATAAGTGATGAAAGCATATTTTTATAATTGTATTATTAACTATAGTCCCTGGTTTAACTTAGGGTTCACAGTTTGTGTTATGTAGTTACATGGAATTTTAAAAATTTTATTCCTGTATCTTATATACACTCTAGCATTTTCCCTTTTAACCATATTCAGAGATATATTACAGTGCTGCTAATTATGCTTACAATGTTGTGCTAAGAGTGTGGTGTTCTTAATAATATTTCTCTGCTCAGTAGGCTTGGTCAATAGAAAATTGCATTACTTCTATTAAGTCAGTGCCAAATTGCAAATTGGACCCGGATCATTCAGAGGAAAAAACAACAAAACAAAACAGTTTTGGGTCATATCCATCACAGAAATAATGCTGTTAATATTATATCAGTTTGACAGCCAAGAATAAAGAGAACATGGAATAGGTAGTGAGGGAAGAAAGCTGTGATAACCAATGAAGTCTAAGGCTAAGGTACAGATGTGTGGTATGGGGAATTGCATTAGTTTGCCAAAGGGGTGCAAAGTTCCAGAAATATGTTGACTTTTATAATGAGGATTTATTTGGGGTGAAAGCTCACAGTTCCAAGGCCATGAAGAGTCTAACTTAAGGCACCATAAACTGATTCACCAAAGTCAGCTGCAGTGTTGTTGGAGCAACATAGCAGGTGATCTCTACAATGTCTCCTCCCATTCCAGGCATCCTGCTTTGGCTCAGCTGCTCTGCTTTCTTCCCAATTTCAGATGCAAGCTGGCATAGGGCTTGATTCTTAGAGCTTCCTAAGACTCTCCTCCCAATTTCAGCTGTAAGCTCTCAGGCAAATTGTTCATCTCTCCCTGGGCCTTAGCTGTTAGAACCTTCTCCTTTCTGTCAGATGGCAGAATAAAAAATGACAGAGCTCTCTTTTCCTGTGTCTGAGAGAGTGTCTGTTTATATCTGACCCATGAAGGGGGTGGAGACCCAACCTGAGCTATTCCTTATTGACATAGCCTAATCAAATGCCCTAAAGTGACTTATCATATAATCTAATCAAAGGTCCCTGGGCTGAATTTTATGCAGTCCAAGGGTATCACACCCAGAAGAATACATTAGTTTAGAAGCACAGTATTTCTCTTTTTCTGATTCATTAAATTATCTCAAACTCCCACAGGAGTGGAGGAGTTAATACGTTAACTAAGTTTTAAGTTTCTATTTTTTTCTTTTTTTCTCTTTTTCCAACCACTGTGCCTAAAGTTTCAGAAATATTTGATAGCATTATGAAATTTAATTAGCCCCACAATGATTAGTTAGATTATGGTACTTTAGGTATCTTGTTTTGGGAAGATGCACTTCATGGACACACACATGCATACATACATAGATAAATGTATATATGCACATATATACAGATGTATGCACATACCCATATACATTCAAATATGTCTATGTGCCAAAATGTGCACGTAATCCAAAAATACATACATTTATATATTTTTAATTCAAGTTTAGCCTTTAACCTATAAGAGAAACATAATATGAGAGTTCTGGATACCAAATTTTCTTTTTTTGTTATGAGATATTCTAATATAAGAACTTTGATAGTATTTTAGGGAAAAGAGTATAAGACTAAGAGACATTTTGACTAGAAGAAATTTTCAAACAATGTATTTGAACCACATTTTGCTAATATAATTGAAGAAAACTTTTAAAAATATTTTATTTTTCAATTTGCTTAAATCAACTCTGAATTATCAATAGTCATTTACTACAATATTGTTTTAAGTAAAGCTACTGATACCTTAACTAGACTTATCACAAAATTATGACAAGATCAATGTCAGTATGTGCTGTAGAGCAATTAAGAATCATTTTCCAAGACATTTGTTATTCCTGTTTTTAAGTTCATTTTTAAATATTTTACTTTTATTATATGATATTATGCACAAAACCTTATGTTAAGTAGAAATATTCAAAGGCATATAATTATCTAAGTATACTTTCTGATTCAGGAACCGAAGAAGATTCTGATTAAAGTACAAACTTTAATAATATAAAAATGTGTACAAAGCATATCAGAATTTATAATTTTATGTAATAAATATATTGGCTCTTTGGACCATCATTCAAACAGACAAGAAAGAAGTTTCTTAAAAGTGAAATTCTCTAGTTCAGGAAATACATTTATTATATCCTTTCTAAAATTTAGATATATTTATACTGATACTGATGATCATGAAAATGAAGAAGAAAATATATTTCTGCATATGTCAGTTACTAAATCAGATGTTTTATATTTGTGTCTTTCTTTCTAAAGTATTTGAAACAGCCTACAAATGAACCATGTTAAAAATACAATAATATAACAAAATAGGAAAACTTTTGAAGAAATCTGTATTGTATACTTTTGATTACATTTTGATTCTAATGTTTTTGCAGCAAAAGGACAAAAATGATACATGAAAATGGCATATTGTTTTTTATGCTTGCTAATTTTCTTATTAAAAACACAGGCCTATTCATTTTTTTTTAATTCCATCAGTAACATTTTTTTATTAGGGCAGTTGCAGTTTTACAGAAACATCATGTGGAAAGCTTGAAGCACAGTGTTCCCATATATCCCCTCTCTCATACACAGTCTTCTCTATTACTAACATTTTGCATTAGTGTGGGAGTTTGTTATAATTCATGAGATAACGTCATTTTACTTAGTTATTTGCTTTGGCCCACTGTTTACATCAGGATTCACTCTTTGTCATGTGCAGCTCTGTTTTTATTTGTGTGTGGGGTAACTTTCTTTTAGTACATTTTAAAAATTGTCTTTTGTTTTTTAAAGATACATGGATCACAAAAAATGTTACATCAAAAAATGTAAGCGGTTCCCATATACCCTACACCCCCACTCCTTCCACATCAACAACCTCTTTCATCTTTGTGGCACATTCATTGAATTTGGTGACTACGTTTTGGAGTATTGCTGCACCACATGAATTATAAGTTCACATTGTAGTTTACACTCTCCCCCAGTCCATTCATTGGGTTATGGCAGGATATATAATGTCCTGCATCTGTCCCTGCAATATCATTTAGGATAATTCCAAGTCCCCAAAATACCCCCACATCACATCTTATCTTCCCTCTCTCTGCCCTCAACAACTACAGTGACCACTGTTTCCACATCTATGAGACAATTTCTTCCATTGCTAGAGTCACAATAGTTCTATAGTAGAATACCAGTAAGTCCACTCTAATCCATTTTTTATTCCTCCATCCTGTGGACCCTGTATAGTGATGTCCATTCCACTTCTAAATTGAGAGGGGGCTTAGATCCCACATGGCTGATGGATGTGATTCTCCTGCTTGCAGTTGTAGGCACTCTCGGTTCCTTGGTGTGGTGGTTGACCATCTCCACCTCCCTGTTAGCTGACCTGGGTAAGTCCAAAAAACCAGAGCTAGGTGTTGCAACTCTCCATTCTTATTCTGTGGTTAAGTATGTGGTAGTTTGAAGCTGTATTTAACCAAGAAAAACATGTTCTTGAATTTAGTCCACTCCTGTTGTTGAGAACCCATTGTAGATAGGACATTTTGATTAGGTTACTTGAGTTAAGGGGTAGCCCACCTTAATTTGGTGGGTCATATCCTAGTACTGGAGACCTTTATAAGCAGCATGAAATTCAGATAGAAGGAAAGCAAGAGGAAGGAAGAAGCTAAACATTAACAGAATCCAGAAGAAAGGGGAATCTATGAATCTTTCATATATTATAGTAAGAATTGTGACAGGTAATGACTTTCCAATAATTTAAGTAATTTTTTTGAAGTATAACAAACACAGAAACTGAACAGAAATCATAAATGTAAAGCTTGATGGATTTTCATAAAGTGAATTCCCTATATAAACAGCAGCTAGATCAAGAAAAAGAGTATTGCCAGCTCCTAGAAGCCAGCCTCAGTCTCTCTCCCAGTCACTAACAATTTTCCAGCAAACTGATAACCTCTCCAATACTTCATATAGTAAATACTTTTATCTGTTTTTGTAAATTATACAAATGGAAATTTACTCTATATATTATTTTGTGTCTGGCATTTTTTACTCTACCTTATGTTTGTGAGTTTTATCCAAGCAATAATTATTTTTTCATAATTATGTAATATGCACTTGTTTAAATCTTGATAACCACTATCATCTACTGTCTCTCCTATATTCCACCCCCCACCTCCCATTCTTTGATCCACAAAGTGTCTAACTCTTAATTTCTAATACCTTTGTTCTGTTTTCTGTCTGTTATCCACTCTTGAAACTATTACCTTTCTTTTCTTTTTCCTTCTCTAATGAAAACAATAGCTTTGTAGTTCATACCATATTCCGCCTATATTCAGTCATCTACTTCATAAAAGATACTCTACCTACAGCTATAACTCTATACAATCTACATGAATCTAACCTCCATCCTCCCAGATCTCATATTCTTGCTTTGTTAACATACATTACCAATACCACTTTACACTTTACCCTTGCTGACACAATTGCCTTTTCCCAACACTAATACTTTCTTCTAAAGTGAACTTAACCAACAACAAGTAACTTGAGTAAGAAGAAAAAAGTGACAAAGAGAAGATATAACACCTATGCAAAAATAACAACTAATTAACCTCCAAAAGCAGACAAAGAAGCTAAGGAACTGATTAAATTCGTCAAAATAAAGAGATGACCAGAAAGCAACAAAAATCTACAAACCAAACCAATAATCAGGAAAACATGACTGAATCCAATCAACAAACCAATAAGCACGAAGGGGAGCAAAACTTGGCACAAGCAATGAAAGAACTCAGAACATTCATCACCGACAAATTTGATGCAGTAATGAAAGAGGTTAACAACATGAAGACATCACTTGGAGGGGAAATTGCAGACACACGCAAAAACATAACAGATATGATGGGAATGAACACCACAGTTCAAGAAATCAAAAATACACTTGCAGCAAATATCAGCAGACTAGAAGAGACAGAGCAGAGAATTAGTGATGTGGAAGACAGTACCTCAGAAATCAAACAGATAGTAGAAGGGGTCAATAAGAAGATAGAAAAAATCCAATTAGGATTTAGGGACCTGAATGACAATGCAAAACGCTCAAACATACGTATTATAGGCATTCCAGAAGGTGAAGAGAAGGGAAAGGGGTCAGAAGGAGTGTTGCAGGAAATAATGGCTGAAAACTTCCCAAATCTACTGAAAGAGACAGATGTACATATCCAAGAAGCACAGCGCACTCCACAAGTCATAAACCCCAACAGGCCCACCCCAAGACATATACTTATCAAATTATTCAAGGCTCAAGACAAAGAGAAAATCCTAAAAGCAGCAAGAGAAAAGAAAACCATCACATACAAGGGAAGCTCAATTAGATTAAGTGCTGATTTCTCTTCTGAAACCATGGAGGCAAGAAGACAGTGGTATGATATAGTCAAGGTACTAAAGGAAAAAAACTTCCAACCAAGAATACTCTATCCAGCTAAACTAGCATTCAAACATGATGGAGAGTTCAAAATATTCACAGACAAACAGAAACTGGAAGAGTATACCAACAAGAAACCTCCCCTTCAAGAAATTCTAAAGGGAGTTCTGCAGGAAGAAAGGAAAAAACAGGAAAGGCAAAGTTGGAGGAGAGTATAAGACCAACAACAACAACAAAAAAGACCAAAAAAATATACAAACAAAATATGACAAACACAAATCCAATCAAAATATGGCTAACACAAATAATTCCTTGATAGTAATAACACTGAATGTCAACGGATTAAACTCACCTATCAAAAGATTCAGACTGGGACATTGGATAAGGAAATATAACCCATCCATATGCTGTCTACAAGAGACACATCTTAGACCCAGAGACGCATGGAGATTGAAAGTGAATGGCTGGAAAACAATCATACAAGCTAACAATAACCAAAAAAAGGCAGGAGTAGCTATATTAATATCAGACAAAATAGACTTTAAATGTGAAACAATTGTGAGAGACAAAGAAGGATACTACATTTTAGTGAAAGGGAAAATCTGTCAAGAAGATCGAACAATCATAAATATCTATGCCCCTAACAAGGGTGCCTCTAAATACGTCAGGCAAACGCTGGAAAAACTAAGTGAAAGAATAGATACATCTACAATTATAGTGGGGGATTTTAATACACCACTATCAACTCTGGACAGAACATCTCAAAAGAGAATCACCAAAGAAACAAAACATCTGAATAGTATATTAGAGGAGCTCGATCTAATAGACATATATAGATCGCTACACCCAAACACAGCAGGATATACATTTTTCTCAAGCGCACATGGATCATTCTCCAAGATAGATCATATGCTAGGCCACAAAGAAAGGCTGAACGAACTCAGAAAGATTGAAATCATACAAAACATTATCTCTGACCACAGTGGAGTCAAGATGGAGATTTGCAAGGGACAGAAGCCCAGACTTCACACCACGATTTGGAAATTAAACAGCACACTCTTAGAAAAACAGTGGGTCAAAGAGGAAATCTCAAAAGAAATCAATGACTACCTTGAAACAAATGATAATGATAACACAACATACCAAAATTTATGGGATGCAGCAAAAGCAGTACTGAGAGGGAAGTTTATAGCCATAAATTCATATATCAAAAAAGAAGAAAGAGCAAAAATCGAAGAACTAACTGCACATTTGAAGGAATTAGAAAAACAACAACAAAGTAACCCAACAGGAAGAAGAAGGAAGGAAATAACAAAGATAAGAGCAGAACTAAATGAAATAGAAAATAAGAAAGCACTTGAACAGATAAACAAGACCAAGAGCTGTTTTTTTGAGAAGATTAACAAAATTGACAAACCTTTAGCAACACTAACAAAGAAAAAAAGAGAGAAGATGCAAATACACAAAATAAGAAATGAGAAAGGCGATATCACCACTGACCCAACAGAAATAAAGACTATCATAAGAGGATATTTTGAAAAACTATATTCCAACAAAAATGACAATCTAGAGGAAATGGACAAATTCCTAGAAACACATAAGCAGCCCATATTGACGAAAGAAGAAATTGATGATCTTAACAAACCAATCACAAGCAGAGAGATAGAATCAGTTATCAAAAATCTCCCAACTAAGAAGAGCCCAGGGCCAGATGGCTTCACAGGTGAATTCTACAAAACATTCCGGAAAGAACTGACACCAATCCTGCTGAAACTATTCCAAAACATCGAAACGGAAAGAACATTACCCAACTCCTTCTATGATGCCAACATTACCCTAGTACCAAAGCCAAACAAAGACATCACAAGAAAGGAAAATTACAGACCAATTTCTCTGATGAACCTAGACGCAAAAATACTTAACAAAATACTTGCTAATCGTATTCAACAATACATTAAACGTATTATACACCACGACCAAGTGGGATTCATCCCAGGTATGCAAGGATGGTTCAACATAAGAAAATCAATCAACGTAATACACCATATAAACAGATTGAAGGAAAAAAATCACATGATTATATCTATTGATGCAGAAAAAGCATTTGACAAAATACAGCACCCTTTCTTGATAAAAACACTCCAAAAGATTGGAATACAAGGGAATTTTTTGAACATGATAAAGAGTATATATGAAAAACCTAAAGCCAATATTGTTTACAATGGAGAAATCCTAGACTCCTTCCCTCTAAACTCAGGAACAAGACAAGGATGCCCACTGTCTCCGCTCCTATTTAACATTGTCTTAGAAGTACTTGCACGAGCACTGAGGCAAGAACCAGAAATAAAAGGCATTCAAATTGGAAAGGAAGAAGTCAAAATTTCAGTATTTGCAGATGACATGATCCTATACATAGAAAACCCTGAGAGATCTACAACGAAGATTCTAGAACACATAAATGAGTTTAGTAAAGTCGCAGGTTATAAGATCAATGCGCAAAAATCAGTAGCATTTCTGTACACCAATAAAGAGCAAGATCAGGAGGAAATCAAGAAACAAATACCATTCACAATAGTAAATAAAAAATCAAATACTTAGGAATAAATTTAACTAAAGAGGTAAAGAACTTATACAATGAGAATTATACAAGATTGTTCAAGGAAATCAAAGAAGACCTAAATAAATGGAAGACTATTCCTTGTTCATGGATAGGAAGACTGAACATTATTAAGATGTCTATCCTACCAAAATTGATCTACACATTCAATGCAATCCCAATAAAAATCAATGCAGCCTTCTTTAAGGAACTAGAAAAACTAACTATGAAATTTATTTGGAAAGGAAAGAGACCCCGAATAGCCAAAGACATACTGAAAAAGAAAAACGAAATTGGAGGAATCACACTACCTGACTTCAAAACATACTATAAAGCTACGGTGGTGAAAACAGCATGGTATTGGCATAAGGAAAGACACATAGACCAATGGAATCGAATTGAAAGCTCTGATATAGAACCTCACATATATAGCCACATAATATTTGATAAAGCCACCAAACCCTCTCAATTGGGAGACAGTGGCCTATTCAACAAATGGTGTCTGGAGAACTGGATAGCCATATGTAGAAAAATGAAAGAGGATTACCATCTCACACCTTATACAAAGATCAACTCAAGATGGATCAAAGACCTAAATATAAGAGCCAAGACCATAAAAACCTTAGAAAGCAGTGTAGGGAAACATCTACAGGACCTTGTAATAGGAAATGGATTTATGAATATCTCACCAAAAGCACGAGCAGCAAAAGAACTAATAGATAAATGGGACTTCCTCAAAATTAAAGCCTTCTGCACCTCAAAGGAGTTTGTCAAGAAAGTAAAAAGGGAGCCCACACAGTGGGAGAAAATATTTGGCAATCATATATCTGATAGGAAACTTATAACTTGCATATATAAAGAACTCCTATATCTTGAAAATAAAAAGATAAACAACCCATTTAAAAAATGGGAAAAAGACTTAAACAGACACTTCTCCGAAGAAGAAATACAAATGGCAAGAAAGCACATGAAAAAATGTTCCAAATCTCTAGCTATCAGGGAAATGCAAATCAAAACTACAATGAGATACCATCTTACACCCATAAGATTGGCAGCTATGAAAAAAACAGAAGAATACAAGTGCTGGAGAGGATGTGAAGGAAGGGGAACACTCATCCACTGCTGGTGGGAATGCAGAAGGATCCAACCATTCTGGAGGACAGTATGGCGGTTTCTCAAAAAACTAGCCATAGATTTGCCATATGACCCAGCAATACCACTGCTGGGTATATACCCAGCAGAACTGAAAACAAGGACACAAACCGATATATGTACACCAATGTTCATAGCAGCATTGTTCACTATTGCCAAAAGTTGGAATCAACCCAAATGCCCATCAACAGATGAGTGGATCAATAAAATGTGGTATATACACACAATGGAATACTACTCGGCTGTAAGAACAAACACACTACAAACACATGTGATAACATGGATGAATCTTGAGAACCTTATGTTGAGTGAAGCAACCCAGACATTGAAGGACAAATACTACATGACCTCAATGATATGAAATAAACAAGCTGCCCTAGATAGCAAGAGACTGAACAATAGGCTTACAGGAAATCGGAGGGTGGAGGAAGGATATGAGCCGATGTCTGCAGGGGTGGAACTTAAGACGAGATGGTGGTAAGTATGAACACAAAGAAGAGATAAAATGGGGGCAAGGGGTTGCCTTTGGTTGGGGCTTTACGGGTTTGAGGGTGGCTGGGGAGGGACGGTTGGGTAATGTTGCCCAAAAGTGGGGGGAGGGAGGGGTAGCATACGAACACAGGAGAGGGTTAGGAGGTGGTGGAGAGTAAAATGCCGAGAAAATAATATCAAAATATAATAAAGAGGGTTACCTGTTTAGAATGCTCGGAGGGGAGGGTCTGATGCAGGACGGGCTCCTGGGGAATGTCTAAATGCTCATTCTGCCAGAGTGGGTGACACCATGGGGTAGAATCCCAAGTAGTGAGAGTGGGGGTGGACCCACATCCTGGGGAGGACTAATGCCACCAAATAGAGGGAACTCTATCCCTCGAGAGAAAGGGTGGCTCCCAGGGCATTGGGGCAGATGAGCAAGTTAGGCCCTAAACACTATTCCATCTATCTCTGGAAGTGGCTCCTCAGGAAACAGAGGTTGACTGTCACTGTGGGCACCAAGGTGGAAGGGAAAATGGACGTTAAATGTGTGGAACCAAAGTAAATGGGGGGCAAGGGAGGAGTTTCTTGAGAGTACACAAGGATGGATATAAAACATGTAATATTACACCATAACATATAGGAGATGACAGACTGATAATGTAAACCATAATGTAAAACATAGGAGAACTAAAAATGTAAAGAACTGTGTATCCTAAAGTATGCACCATAATGTAAGCACAGATATTACCATGTTAGAAAGCTAATATCTCAGACTCTGTACATCACCTTAAGTAAATATGATGTGAATAGGGTGTAAGAGTATCGCTGTGGAAGGAAAAAGGTGTTGTGGTGGATGTATGGGAGTGCTGTATATTATATATATGCATTGCTGTGGTCTAGGACTCCTACGAAGAAACGCTGAATAATTAGGGGGGGGGGGGAAAGGATAGGATGTGGAATTTTTTCAAGTCAACATTCTTTATCTAAGTTCTTTATCTAACTTTATCCAAGTTCTTTATCTATCCTTTAAACCCATCGCTATATGCCATTCCCTAGTAAGGGACCATGACATTATATTGGGCTTCAAATTTCGGGGAGTTCTGGATCACAGAGTGTTTCAACAATGGCAATGGAGGGATACTGGTATGGGATACCAATGACAGGTGATATATGGCTGACAGGGAGCTGTACAGAACATATGTCCAGGGTGCATGGTAATGATTGGATATACTCATAGTGGCAACAATTAAAAACCCAGCAGGGGGGGTACTGGGTTCCTGGCCAGTGGTGCTCTGTTGTGGTCCCTAGGGGAGCAGCGATAGTCTCCCAGGTACAGCGGCGGGGACCGGGAGGGAGTGAGGGTTCAACAGTGAGCCCCTGATGCTAATGACTATGCTTGTGAGCTGATAAACCTAAAATAAGAACAAGGCCTAGAGCAACATTGTGCCTGGGAATTTCCTCCTGTCAGCCTTCATGTTACTCAAATGTGGCCAGGCTCGAAGCCAAACTCAGCATGTAAATGCAATGCCTTCCCTCCAGCGTGGGACATGACACCCGGGGATGAGCCTCCCTGGCAACAAGGGACCACTATCAAATACCAACTGATGATGCAACTGGAAAAGGACCTTATATGGAAGGTTCAATGCGGATCAGCAGAATATCCATGTCTACATAAAACAACATGACTTTAAAATGCTGTTTGACCTAAAGTAAGGGGGACATGGAAAGGAGAAATGAGTTTATATGGCTACGAGTTTCTAAAAAAGAGTCTGGAGGCTGGCAGAAGGATTGCCCTCATGCACAACTGAGCAGAGTCAGAGAGACAGATAAAGCAGATACAACCCCCAGATATTGGTTCCTATGAAGGTTAAAGAGACCCATGAGAGTTATGGTCATGGCCGATGGGGTTTACTACCAGGGCAGATGGCCCCTCTCTGGAAATGGTGTTTATGTGTGATGAATCTGGACTCAGATGGGATCTCCCTTCATAAGACTTTCATACTAATCTGCTGGAGGTGCAGTTAACGTTGGGGTTTAAGATATAGTTAGGGGATTTGAATCTCTGGACTGATAATGTGATAGCCAGGTCCTGAGCCTCAACAGACTCCAGCACCTACAATCTGATTTATTGGACTTACCACACTCAGCTAAGATGGAGTTGAAGAAGGACAATCACCACACCATGGAGCCTAGAGTGATTACAACTGAAAATGGGAGGATGGCAGCCAGCATCCATGTGGAATCTGAGCCTCCTCTTGACATAGAGGTGCAATGGACACAACCAATCCAATGTCCACATAGAAGAGGTGGCATTGGATTGGGAAAAGTGGACATGGTGGACGATGGGTATGGGGAAGGGCAGGAAGAGATGAGAGGTGGGGGCGTATTTGGGACGTGGAGCTGCCCTGGATGGCGCCTCGGGGGTAATCACCGGACATCGTGGATCCTCACAGGGCCCACTGGATGGAATGGAGGAGAGTATGGGCCATGATGTGGACCATTGTATATGAGGTGCAGAGGTGCCCAAAGATGTACTTACCAAATCCAATGGATGTGTCATGATGATGGGAACGAGTGTTGTTGTGGGGGGAGAGGGGGGGTGGGGGGGTGGGGTTGAATGGGACCTCACATATATATTTTTAATGTAATATTATTACAAAGTCAGTAAAAAATAAAAATAAAAATAAATCTATAACAAAATATTTATACCTTCCAATGTTAATTATAGACTCCAGTTTGTTACTATTATGAACAATTGTGTTGTAACACATTTATTCATATAGTTGCAAATTCAGTTGGTAAATGTGCAGCTCCAGTAGAGGTGGTTAAATAGTTTGCCCAACCAGTTATATCAACCTAAACTACCACCAGCGATGTACAAGAATTCTAGTTCCTTCACATCCTGGATAAGATTTGTTATTGTCAGGTATTTTTTGTTGTTGTTGTTGTTTCATTGTGTCCATCCTAGTGGCTGAGTAATATTTAATTGTGGTTTTATTTTTCATGTCCCTGTTGACCAATGAATTTAAGCACATTTTCAAATGGCTTTGAAGAATCTCTTCAGTGTTTTCACATTTTGTTCTATAGGATTGTCCGTCATTCTCCTAACTGATTGTAAGAGTATTGGTTATATTCTGGATATGATTTCTTTGTCAGTAAAATAAACTCTAAATTATTCTGTGACTTGACTATTCATTATCCTAATGGTGTCTTTTGATGAATGAAAGTTAAGATTAATACAGGTCAAATTATAAATTTTTCCATCATGGCTGCTACTTTTTGTGTCATTTTAAGAAGACTTTTGCCTACCACAAGATCATAAAGATTGAGATATATTTTGTTCTAGGTAATATATCATACCACCATTCATGTGTAATTCCATATGCATCTCAAATTGATTTTTGTGAACTCAGTGATACAGTGATACAGGAGTAAACATTATTATTTTTTTTTTGAAAGTAGAAATAAAACTAGCTCAGCAACAAAAACAAATTTTTCCCCACTTTACTACCATATCGTCTTCCTCATGAGTCAGGCGACTGCATATGTATGAGTCTGTTTATGGCCACTTTATTGATCCACATTTCTATTTGTCTATTTCTGATACAATCTTAAACTATTTTAATTAATATATTCTAATAGCAGATCTTTGTGTCTTAGAATAAAAGTTTTCCAGGTTTTCTTCTACAAATTTGTTCAAGATATTTTTATATCTTTGCCTTTTCATATAAATTTTAGAAAGAGCTAATCAAACTTTATAAGAAATCCTGCTGGAATTTCTGTTTGGATTGTATTGAGCCTGTAGAATAATTGGGGAGAATTGACATACTTACAATATTGATTTTTCCAAACTTTTAAACTAGAATAGAGAATGTATGTGTCCTTTAATCAATCCGATTTATATTTTGCAGTTCTTAATGTAAGGCTATTGCTGCTCTTCTGTTACATTTATCACTATGCATCATTTTTCTTCTATTGAAATGTTACATTTTAAGCTTTTTTCTAATTGTCTTCCTCACATATAGGAATGCCCTTTTATTAAACCTTAGGATTGGCCCATAGATTAGTTTTCATTATACATATGTATATTTATATACATAATTATAATTTTGTAAAGAACAATGGTTTAATTTTCTCCTTTGAATACTTACATGGGGCAATTATTTTTAAATTTGTCTCAAATGACTACCCTTGATATAGCCCCAAGTACAATGATGATAGACCACAATGTAGTTTTTAAAACATTCACAAAATCATCTCAGATGAAAGATCTAATTCTATTTTTAAAAACCTTCTCTTTTTCTCATTCCATCACAATGCAGTTGCTTAAAATAATGCATGTACTAAGCCTTGCTACTCACTTTCCAAAGATTTTATGACTAAAAACAATCTGACTTTCTCCATCCTATTCCCATGACACTGTAAATGCCATCCATCACCTCCTAATTGACACTCCACTGTAGAAATTTCATTTCACTTCTTTGTTGCATCTGTAATCCTTTTGAAAATCCTTCTTTACTGCCTCTATGAAACCACTCTTTCACAAAGTCAATGGAGCTTCTGTTTTAAAAGAAGGGTTTTGGAATCAGTTAATGCTTATGTTTCTATACTTGTACCAAAAGATTTTTATTTAAACTTTTAAAATCCTCTTAGCCTAATTTACTTAACTTGATGTGAGATAATATTGGCTTACATGATGTTTGTAGGAAAGAAATGTGTATGGCCAGGCACATGATAAATGAATAAAGAGAGATAGTTCCTTTTTATTCTTATTTCTGACTACATTAAAGCAGTCTTCTTTAAGTGTCTGCTTCTTTAGTCTTGTACTCCCTAAATGTAGGTCCTCCTACAGGTTTCATTTTAGGTCTTTGCTCTTCTCATTCTAATTCTTCAGAGTGACAATATTGTCTTAAAATTAAGCTTGAGCTTTAATTTCCTGGTTCTAACTAAAAAAATCTTACATACATTCATATATTCTTTGTGTTCCTCTTGATTTGTCACAAATTAATTACCATATTATACTGCAAAAATAGTGAACTTCTTATTTATTAATTTAATTCAACAAGGCTGCTTAAATTCTTACATGGCTTTGATTATTAGTCACTTAAAATTAAACTATGAAACAGAAATCATTGAGAAAATGATTCAGAATAGAATAATATACCCTCTGGTTAAAGATTTAAACTTTATATATAATTTCTACTTCATCCCCTCCATTCCTGACCAGAATTCTTTAAAAATTTTCTTTTTCAAATAATGCTTCCTACTATTATTATCTTTATATCATTTGTATATGAACATACATAAACAATTAAGTGTATAGTAAAAGTTGTGAACTTACAAAGCAAACATGCATAACATCATACAGGGGTCCCATACATCAACCCTCCACCAACACCTTGCATTGTCATGAGATATTTGCTACAAATTATAAAAGAATATTGTCAAAATCTTACTACTATTCATAGTCCTTATCTTACATTTGGTGTGTTTTCCCCTCAACCCACCTTATTATTATTTTTTTAATATATATTTTTTTATGACAGAATAATCATGCACATGTGCAGAATTCCCAAACAACAACCCTCCATCAAAACACCAAAATATGGTGTGTCATTTGCTACAGATAAAATAATATCATCTGATTGTTACCATGTCCATAGTGTACATTTGGCTCACATTTTCCATACTGCCTCAGTATCAACACAGTACACCTTTCGCATAGATGCAAGAATATTGTATTATTACTACTAACCACAGTACATAGGCCACTCCAGTTGTATTTTTCCCATGCTTTTCCACATTTCCAACACCCTGCAGTTGTGATATACATTTGCTCTAACTAACAAAGGACACTCTTACATCTGTACCATTAACCACATTCTTATCCACCTTTTGGTTTACTGTGCTATCCAGTTCCTAGATTATTCTCTAGCATTCTGTCAATTGGCATTTATATAACTACACTACCATTTTCAGTTGTATAAACCATTTATAAACTAGCTGTTACTCACTGTGTGTTACCATCCACTCTATACATTTCCATACTTTTACAGTAAAGCTAATTAAAACTTCTACATACATTAAACATCAGTAGTCCACTCAGTCGTTCCCTTATCTCCTTTAAGAATCCATCACCTACCACCAGGTTTTGAAGATATTGTCCAATAATTTCTTCTAAAAGGTTTATGGTTCTTGCTTTTATTTTTAGTTTTTTGATCCATTTTGAGTTAATTTTTGGATAAGGTGTGAGATAGGGGTCCTCTTTCCTTCTTTCAGCTATGGATACCCAATTCTTTCAGTACCATTTGTTGAATGGATTTTTCTGCCCAAGTAGTGTGAGTTTGACAGGTTAGGCAAAAATCATTTTCCAAACCTATGAGGGTCTGTTTCTGAACCATCAATTTGGTTCTATTGGTCTATTGTGTCTGTCTTTAGGCTAGTATTATGCTATTTTTACCAATATAGGTAGGTATTATGATTTAAAGTCTGGAAATGAGGGTTCACTTTTCTGTTTTATGATGTTTCTGGCTATTCAGAACTCCTTACTCTTCCAAATAAACTTAATGATCATGTTTTCAATTTTTTCTTTAATGCTGGTGGAATTTTTATCAGGATTGCATTAAATCATATATCAGTTTGAGTAGAATTGACATCTTAATGATATTTAGTCTTCCAATCCATGAGCATGGAATGTTCTTCCAGGTTTTTAGGTTTTTGTTTTTTTTTTTTAATTTAACATGGAATTGCAGTTTTCTGAATACAAGTTCTTTACATCATTGGTTAAATTTATTCCTGACCATTTGAGTTTTATCTGTTATATTTTATTTTCACCACTCTTTTGGCATTTTTGGTTACTTTTATTGATATAGTCTTCATTTCTAGACTCTCTTCCAGGCCACTCTTTCCTGTCTTTTCTTTTCAAGTTTTAGCACACCCTTTAGTATTTCCTGAAAATCTGGTCTCTTGCTTAGAAATTCTCTCAGTTTCTGTTTATCTGTGAGTATTCTAATCTCATCCTCATTTTTGAAAGACAGTCTTGCTGGATATAAGATTCTTGGTTGAAAGTTTTCCTCTTGTGGTATCTTAAATATATCGACCACTGTCTTCTTGCCTCCATGGTTTCTGGTGAGAAATCAGCATTTAATATTATTGGATATCCCTTTTATGTTATGCATTGCTTTTCTCTTGCTGCACTCAGAATTCTCTCTTTGTCTTTGGCCTTTGACATTCTGATGAGTATGTGTCTCAGAGTTGGCCTATTTGAATTTTTTTGGATTTGAATATGTTGTGCTTCTTGGACATGTATATCTATGTCCTTCAATATGGTTGGGAAATTTTCTACCATTATTTCTTCAAATATTCCTTCTGCCCCTTTTCCCTTCTCTTCTCCTTCTGGGACACCCATGGCACATATATTTGCATGCCTTTTGCTGTCATTTAGTTCTCTGAGACCTTGTTCAATTTTTTCCATTCTTTTCTTCATCTGATCTTTTATATGTTTACTTTCAGAGGCCATTTCTTCAAGCTCACCAATCCTTTCTTATGTTTCCTCAAATATGTTATTATATGATTCCAATGTTCTTTTTTTAAATTTCATTTATTGTACTTTTCATTCCCATAAGATCTGCTGTTTTTCTATGCATGCTTTCAAATTCTTCTTTGTGCTCATCCAATGTCTTCTTAATATCCTTAATCCCTATAGTCATCTCATTGAATTTATTAAGGAGATTTGTTTGAACAACCTTGATTAGTTGTCTCAGCTCCTTTATGTCACCTGGAGGCTTATCTTGTTCCTTTAACTGGGCCATAGCTTCTTGTTTCTTGGTGTGGGTAGTAATTTTTTGTTGGTGTCTTCACATCTGGCTTACCAGAGTATTTATTCTGGTGCAGTTTTTTCTTTAGTTTAGGGCTTCCTATCCTTTCTCCCTTGCTGGTTGTGTAGTAAGAGCCAAGTATGTAGTTGGTGCTGTAAGCTATGGAGGCTCAAGCTGTCCTCATTGCTCCAGGGACCAATGAAACTCTTCCAACTTTCTCCTTTGCCAGGGTAAGGACAGATTCACAGCTATGTGGAATAATCCATGTGCAGGCCTAGACAGTAGTTGCCCAGAGAGACTGATGAATATTCATGCCCCTTTCTCCCTGCCTGGGGTGGGGATGTAGCTGTTGGTGTGGGCAGCAATCCATGCAGTGTGGGTCCAAGATGACCACAGTTGCCCTGGCAAACTTCTGATTTTCAGTTTATGCCAGCCAGAGTTCCCTGCAGTTCACTGTATAGGCTGGTGCAGGGCTCCTCAGCCTCTTCCCTGCCATTGGGGGGGGGGGGGGCGGGGGAGGTCTGAAGCCTAGGCCAGGGCTGCAGGCTGATCTGCATGAAATAAACTGGCTCCTGCTGACACTGAGAGTTTCAGTCAGCCCAGCTTCCCCTTAGACTGGGGGTGGAGTTAAAATGGTGGCTACTGACCTCTTTCTGACTTGGGCTGGTTCACACCCCAGCTGTTCCCAGGGTTATATCTTAGCCAACCAAGTCTGCCAATCAGTAGCCAAAATCGGCAGCCAACCTTCTCCTCTTCCCCTGTTTCTGGGAAATGGAGCTTCCTATTCCAGCCACAGAATCGCTCCTGGGGTGGCTCATGCTGCCAGAGTAGGATAATTACCAGCCTCCACGGCTTGGTCAGTAATTTTGCAGAGAGCCTGGCGCTGGTCACCACAACTTCTATCTGCTGGAGGTGGCCCTGTGGACGAGGCTAGAGTTGCAATCTAACCTGAATGGAAAGAAGCCAATTCCCACCAGCACTGGAATTTTCAGTCCACCCTGCTTCCCATCATGCCAGGCATGGAGTTAAGATTGTGTCTTCCAGCCTCTTTTTGACTCAGACATGCTCAAACTTTACCTGTTCTCAGGATTATACTGTAGTCCCCTGAATTTACTCATCAGGATTTGAAATTGGTTCTCAACCATCTCCTCCTCCCCCATTTTGGGAAAGTGGAGCTTTCAATTCCAGCCACAGAATAGCTCCTGAGGCAGCTTGTGCCTCTAGTAGAGGATGGGCACCGGCCTGCATGACGTGGAGTGCTCTACTTACATGTCTTCTCTGCAGATGGGCAGTCTCCTCCTTTAATTCCTTCAAGGATGTTGCAGGATGCTCTTCTGGTCTCCTGAAACCCCCAGACATGTGTATCAGCTAGCTCCAGAGAGCTCTAGCTGTTTGCTAACTGCCCTGCAACAGGAGCTGACTCTATGATCTTCTTACTCCACCACCATCTTGCTGGTTCTCTCCTGTCTTATTCTTTTTTGATATACAGATGTTTAAAACATTTTTTCCTCTGAGGTAACCCTTTGTGTTATTGCATGTTCATTGTATTAGTCAACCAAAGGGGTGTTGATGCAAAATACGAGAAGTTTGTTGGCTTTTATAAAGGGTATTTATTTGGAGTAGGAGATTACAGATATCAGACCATAAAGCATAAGTTACTTCCCTCAAAAAATTCTATTTCCACATGTTGGAGCAAGATGACTGTCGATGTCTGCCAGGATTGAGGCTTCCTGGGATCTTCTCTTCCTGGGTTCCTTTCTCTGGACTCAGTTCCTGTTTTCTCCACAAGGTCAGCTGTAGACCATGAGGCTCTCTAGGCTTTGCATCTCTCTGTAAGGTCAGCTATAGACTACCAGGCCAACAGCTCGGTCTCTCTCTGGGGTTTATGCTATGTCTAAGGAGCTGTCCCTATTTCTCTGCATTCTTGTCATGGCTCATGTCCTTTCTTCCTGGGGCTTGCTTCTCTTTCCTGTGTGTGCTTACTTCCCAGGACTCCAGCTCAAGACTCTAGCAGCAAACTCCAAATCAAAACTCCAACATCAAAATCCTCCAACTCTGTCCTTTGCCAAGTCTTTTATCTGTGAGTCCCCACCCACCAAGGGGTAGGGACTCAATACCCTGCTGACAGTGGCCCAATCAAAGCCCTAATCATAATTTATTCATGCCCAGTTACAGAACAGTTTGCAAGCATAATCCAATATCTATTTTTGGAATTCATAACTTTACAAAATTGCTGCATTAATAGAGTCCTAGGTTTTGTTTATTTTTAAATATTACTCATGATGCTTTTGACATCAATGAGAGTCTAAAAATTTAGTAGTCAATTGCTGACATATGCATAACAACAATTTTTTCCCAAAATTACTGAAAATATTTTTAGGACTTTACGTGATAGAAGAACCTGTGTACTATGTTAATTGATACCTTATCTTTTTCTTTTTCTTTTTTCTTTTTGGTATAAATTCTTTCTTATTGCTATTTCATTTTACTTGCATTGCATTTTGTATGCTCAAACAATCATCCTGTTAAATACTTTAGTCCTAAAGAATGAATATTGATTTTCTTGAATTTCTATATCATTATTTCCTTTAATTATTTTTAAAAAGTCATTTTTTCAAAAATTTCCTCCTTTCATGCCTCAGTTTGTGGTTATATTTCTTTGTCTAAGACTTCCAGCAGCACCCTGCTGAATATGAGCTGTGTTTGGGAGCAATCTGGCATTTTCCTTACAGTAAAGGAAATGCTTCTTCATTTCTCCCCTCAAGCAAGATGTTTCTTTGATTATTAAGTAGAGTTTTTTTAATAAAATTGAGAAAAGTCCTTTATATTCTCACTTTGCTAGGATTTATCACAAGTGCTACATATTTTGTCAGAAGTCTTTTTGGATCTACTCAGAATTTTTCTTCCCTTTTTTTCTTTAATAAGTTCCTATGATTTACAATGATTATTTTTGTTAAAAATCTCAAAAAATTCTTCCCTTTTTAGGACAAATTTTACTAGGTAATGATTGTGGCATCTTTAAGTTTTATTCTTTTTTCATTCAAAATTAGTTGTATAAAATATGTGATTTCCTCTGTCTCAGATATATTTGTAAAACTAAACTACAATGACATGTTAGGCATCTGTGCTTTCAAAAGGATATTTTTCTGACTGATTTGGTTTGCAAATGATTATTTGTTTATTAGGGTTTCCTATTATTATTAAATCACTCTTGGTAATTGTATTAGATTTTTATTGCTGCATAATTGATTACTACAAACTTATTGTCTTAAAATAGTATACATTTATTATAAAGCATTCTAGAACTGGGGAAATAACCACAGAATAGGTCTTGGGATACACTGGACCCTCTGTGAGGTGTACCTGAGCTACAACTCATTCAATAGCCTGACCTCTATAAGTCCCTATTCTGAATGGTGGACCACAGTGTCATTTAGGGTCTCCTGGCATTACTGTCCCTTCTGAGCCAGTGTCTAATAGTGCCCAAGATGTCTGATCATTTTTTTTTCCCTTAATGCACAGTTATCCTGGTAAAAGGCAGTATGTCTCTTTGGGGAAAGCTAGGAGGAAGATAAACATTTTAAATTTTTGTCCATGTAACAGGGTCCTTCCCCAAGGTGACTCAGCCTTTCTTTCATTCAAGGGGTTCTGGCTCTGTAAACTGTCTCGAGTTTGGGAATTGATTAAGGGGCTGTGACTCTTTGTTTTTGAATTTCATGTTAGACTTTTGTTCTCTCAACCTAAAACTCTTCTGCTTATACAGACCAAGTAGGAATTTATTAGACTGCCCAGTTCTTTCACTTCTAGGTATCCTGTGAGCTATTAGAAAATGCCATAGGTCTCTGTGATTCAGACTATTTTGATTGCTTCTTTGAGTCTGCAGTTTATTGTGATAGTCCCACCCATCTTGTCTCTGTTGATTAAGTGCTGCTTCTTGGCTTCTGCCAACTGTGGATGCAATCATTCCAATTTTGCTAAAGGATACTGTTCCCAAGGTAGTATCTGACCTACAGAAAAAGGCAACCACAGGACACTTCAGGGAAGATGGAGTTAGTCTCACAAATTTATTTCTCCGAGTCTGAGTGATAGCTGTGTCCTCTGGACATTCCTAGAGTATGTAAGCAGGTCTTATAGGATAGAACCACCCTGGCATTCCAGTCTTTCAAAGTCTTTGGATCCCCTAATCTACATTAAACCAGGGAAATTCTAGCATTTCTACCTGAGGTAATTTTGGCCATCTTTTGTTCTATGTTTCAGGCAACCACAGAAACAAACCATTAGAACACTTGCTAACCCCTCAAGCTACAACATTGAATTGAAAACCTATGCTTAGTAGATCCATATCAATAAATTCAGTCTTATCCAACTTTACATTCCTTCCATCATTATCCCACACCCTTAATATCCATTTCCACATATTTTCCCCTGATTTCTATCTATAAAAATTGGAAAACTTATGCAGTTCTTTCAGGGTAAAACATACTTCCACATGGATCATACTTTGTACCCCACCTTTTGGAGTCAGTTGTAATTTCAATCTTGTTATAGGCCTGGAAGAAAAGAGGGGTGATGCAAGTGAGTAACAAGAAAGATTAGAAGTTTCTTGCAAGCCAATTTCTTGCAAGTTTCATCTAGTGAAACAGGATTAATCTCTTCAGGTGAGGTTGTATGGCAGATTTCTTAGGGAAGACTGGAGGTAGGGAAGCTGTTTTTTCAGGGGCAGACTGGAGATTGTAGACTCTTTCCTCAGGGGAAAGATTCAGCAGAGTTTTTCAGCAGAATTTAAGGTTGCGTTGTCCCTACAGTCATCATTATCAACCTATATGTCCCCATTCCAATTTTCAGGAATCCATTCCTTTCCAATCAATACTCTTACCTTAACAGCAGACAAATAGAAAACTTGAGGATTTAGTTTCCACTGTAACTCTGCTACTCATAAAATGAGACTCAGAGTCTGGTTTTTAGAGATCTCAAGTCTACAGCTGCATGAAATGAGATTTCTTTCAGGGCATACATATAAACTTTCACATCCTACCTGCCATGCTTAAGTTGCTAATTTTAAGCCTTCAGTCCATTCTTTTCTTTTCTTTTTGTATCCAGCATTTTCAGAAACAACCATCCAACATCATTATACCTTTTAATCCCACAAAATTCAGTTAAAGTGTCAAAAACACTCTTACCCAGAGCCTTGCCTCTTATAAACATGGAAGTAGTATTATCCAGTGGTGATGTTTTTTATATCTTTATTGCCAGCTACTGCCATGGGCTATTAGTGGCACCTTGATTATTGGAAATATAATCATTAGTGCCTTTGAATCTAATCAAAGTAGAGAGACAATTGTAAAAATCCCAGAACCAATTCAGAAATCCCATTTTTAAGATTCTATTTCCAAGGAAACATTACCAGTATCAAACTGTATTAGTTAAGGTTCTCCAGGGAAACAGAACTGACAGGAGAGATTTATAACTTGCAAGAAATTTTATAAAATTCTTACATGATGGTGGGGATGGGCAGGTCCAAATCCCATAGGGCAGACTGCAAGCTAGCAATTCCAATGAAGGTCCTAATTGAATTCCATAGAAGAAACTGGCTGACTGAAGTAGAGGTGGAAATTTTTTCTTAAGACAGGTGAAATCATCACTTCTCCTTTTAATGCTACGAAGTGATTGAATGAGCTGTCTCTCATTGCTGAAGGCAGTCCCATCAGTTGATTGTAGACATAATCAACCATAGATTCAGTCAGCTTGCTAATGATTTAACTCCATGAAATGATTCACAGTAACAATTAGTCTAATTCTTGCTTGACCATAAAACTGGACACCATTACCTGGCCAAGTTGACCCATGAGCCTAACCATCTCAGAAATGATAGAAATGTTTTGGTAATCAATGATGATGGTAGCAAAGCACTGTGAAAGCAATTAAAGGCACTGAAATATATAACTGAAAATGAATCTAAGGTAAAATGTTCAATTGCATATTTGGTAACGGAATAAACATCTTTTTTAAAAAAAATCCATAGTACTACACTACTCAAACAGTGAACCTAAATTAAACTGTGAATTTTAATTACTAGTACAATTATAAAAATGTGCTATCATCAGTTGTAACAAATGTTCCATGTCAATGCAGCATATTGGTAGTGAGGTAGTGTATTAAATGGAAAATCACTGTTCTGTAATTGTAGACAACAAATAACTACTATTTTATGCATGATTCTTCGTAAATCCATAACTTCTCTATTAAAGAAAAAAAAAATTAACACACATCTATTCATTTGTTTCTTTGGTGGTGGCCTGTAGTAAGTCTAGGTCTTCGGCGATGCAGATCCCAAGACAGAATGGGCATGAAATCTATCTGGGACAATACTTCGAGGGAAAGTAGGAGGGATCTTGAGCTATCTGGGAATGCTGCCAGACCTTGACATCAGTCAATCCTGGGTAAATGAAAGTGGGAAGGAAGGAAAGGCTAAAACATCTTAGGATCTAAGATAGTTTGGTAAGGTTATTTTGGAGACCTTGAGCCAAAATATCCCATAGAGCACTTGAGTGGCTCCCAAGAATGGGTTTAATTTAATATTACTGCCTCACCCAGACATCAGACGTTGCCTTGGAGAAGCTCACAGAAAGCATGGCCTCAGAAAAAAATGTAGTGACAGATTTCAGAGCACAAATGGAGCAGTCGATTCCACTACTTGCAAACAGAAATCTGAGGCTCATTGTCAGAAATGCCACAGGCTGCCTCTATCTATGCAAGTACAGAGAAATTGTTCAGTTTTATTCCATGGTACTATTCTAATGTCAGGCTCTTTTAATTTAAAGTTTGTGAAATAAATGAATTGCCTCTGGAAAAAACAATAGCCTATGTTTCTATTTAGGATGTAAGATATAGAGAAGAAGACATTCTACAGTGTCTTCTTGATCATCAGCCTTCTTCCAAGAGCTATTGACAATAGAGAATTATCTATATCTGAAAGTGTGTCTGAGAGGGTGTCTTAATCATCACCCAAGACTTATAGTAAAGCAAGCAAAATTTTGTAAAGGCACTACTTGGCAAGGAAACTGGAAGTCCCTCAGTAGTACACAAAATACCTGCATCACTAGTCCCTGGAAGGTAATTAGACAATGTTTCAATGACAAGTGTAACAGGATCCTCAATATTGTTGAGTTTTAGAACGGGATATGGACCATCTGAAGTTCTGAATCCTTGTGGCAGTTTATGTTCTTTCACATTAAATATATCTATCCATTTTATAAAGTATTATATATGTTTGCTTTAGTATTTAAACTTTTCAATTGTGCTAAAGATAATATGAAATTGTAGTAAGATGGGTGTCTTAGTTTCCTGGCTGCTATGACAAATACCATGCAATGGGTGGGCTTAAGCAACAGGAATTTATTTTCTTAGTTTCAAAAGCTAGAAAACTTGCATCCCCCTGGGGAGACCTGGGATATGTAGCATCCTGCTTGGCTAGAAGTCCTTGGTTTCCTTGACTTTCCTATCTCATGGCAATGTCCTCTTCTTTCTCTTCTGGGTTCTATTGACTTCAGGATTCCAGATCATCTCTGTGACTTTCTCTTTTATAAGGACTTCAACAATAGGATTAAGACCATCCTGATTCAGTTGGGCCACAATTTAACTAAAAATAACATCTTCAAAAAGGTACTATTTATGATGGGTTCAAACCCACAGAAATGAGATTAAGATTAAGAATATGTGATCTCCCCACCCCAGGGTACATAATCCAACCTACCACAATGGGTGAAATTAATAGGATGTGTTAAGCTTAGAGAGTAAGTAAGCAAGTAGCTTTTAAGACAAAGGAAGAATTCATAAAGATTATTATGATGAGAAAATAAGTTGGCCTATACTACAGGCTATACTACACACACACACACACACACACACACACATATACACACACTATATAACCTAACCTATAAAGATAGATATAATAAGTGGGCTATATGAAAACACAAATAAAAGTGCCATTATAGCTATAAAAGCATGGAAGGAAGAAGTGTATTTGACATATTAACAAGCAGAAATAATGCCACATTTAATTTTACAGTCATGTCATGTCTAAATTGGTTACCCATTGGTGATACTCATTATGACTCCATTTCCAACCCATATGTGCTCTGTCCCAGAAAATCACCAACAAGCTATACCTACTTGCCCTCACATATTTCGTAAACATGGCTAGAGGTATATTCTTTCTGCTGCTTCTTCTTTATCAAAACTTAACTTTGATTCTCTTAATGACACCATCAACAGAGAAGGATACTGTGGTAGAGATAGTGAGAGAAAAAGACAAGACATACAAATAAATGCATGGTGCAGGCAACAGTGTGGATGGTCTTCCTTACTTGCACCTTATCTTTATTGTGTCAATCTACCATATTTCTTTCCTCTTGCTTTCTTTTATATGTTTTAAAATGATTTAATAAACTGTTTAATTCAAACATACTGTGTAAGTCTGTGAGATTTCCAGATCCAGGATATCTGGGATTGGTTGCCTAACAGTTATTTGTTGTCTACATTTACAAAATGGTGATTTCACACTTAATGCAAATCTCTCCACATTCAAGATATTTTCCTGTAACTATTATAGGTAACTAGATAGGTAGTACCAGAAATTCTCTTAGGAAATATCTTAGTTTACCAGGACTGCTATGACAAATACCACACACTAGTTGGATTAAACATAGGATTTTATTAGTTCACAATTTGGAAGTTAGGGTTCAACATTAAGGTATCAACAGGACAGGCTTTCTCCTAGATCTCTAGTAAGCTGATGTTGGTTTGCCAGTAATTCTTGTGATTTCAAGGCTGCAGATATATTTCTGCCTCCATCACATGACAATTTTTCTCTCCTTCTCTGTCTTCTCCTAAATGACCGCATGAAAATTTCCTCCACTTGTAAGGACATCAACACTATTTGATTAAGGCACACCCTGGTTCACTTCGGACCCTATTGGCAAATGGGTCCATACCCAAAATACCAGGGGTTAGGACTTGAACATATCTTATTGGGGTATTGATTCAATCTGCTACATGCAAGAAACTGTTTTTGGAATAAAATATCTGGACAAACTACTTGAGATAGACTGTTTTGGTAGAATTCCATTAAACAAAACTATCTCAGATCTATCTTTAGAAATACATGTAATTGAGTTAAGGTAAGAGTGAAGAAAAGCTCAGTGAAGAAACATGGTTTCTACTGCAAAACTTGGCAAAGTGGCTTCAGGACCCTTAACAATGTGAACTCTTAAAATTCAATTTGAAATAATTTCTATTTTCCACATCTGTGATTTAACTTGTTCTCTTGTTTCAACACTTCACTCTAAATCTCCAAATCTTTTGTAAAATTTCCTAAATGCCCATATGACTTTTGGAATGTTATTATTCCATCTTCCTTGTGCTTTCTTCCATTACTTTCTATTTCTTTTTCCCATAGCTGTTAAAAGAAAGAGCTGGATACAGAACAGAGGGCACGTCCTATTCATATATTGAACAAATTATATTGACAATTTATAAGGTTCAAACTCAGACGTTTCAACAGGATATAAATGCCTGCATAACTCCTGCTTATCCCCGAATTAATGAATCTTAGAAGTACAAAATGATTTACATGAAAATTGGAATGTGGTTTCAAACTTTTTTTATCCTGAGTTCAGAGACATGGAAACTTGAAATTATTTCAGGTTCTTATAACTTTCTGTATAAAACTTAGACCTTTGTGCTGATTGAGTTGCTCATGAGCCTGGAAGTAAAAGGAAAATTATAAGAAATAGTTTGTAGAATAGAAGTGTGTGTCCCAAGAAATGTTGATGGGAAGGAGTGTGTAAATGTATACAGAGATATTGATTTCCTCAGCAGACAAGGAAGGGTATTGGACCTGGGTAACCCAGAACCTCTTAGCTTGGCATTTCAGGCTGTAAGCAGACTTAAGTCACGTATACCAGTTGCTGTAAAATATTGTCATTTTCTCTCTGGGCCATGACATGAAATCGGTTGGGATTTGCTAGGTTATGATATTACTTTGGAAGAAACCCATAGCAATAAGGGGGAAATGTGTCATTGAAGTGCATATGACAAACAGTGGAGAATAAAGCCTCAGGCTATGGGATCTCTCTTATGGAACAATATTACTCCACAACATTCCCCAAAAAGATAGCTGGAATTATTTCACTTGTTGATATTAACTTAAAAAATATATTTTCTCCCTTCTTTCATAGAAGCAGCCAAATCACTATTTTTTTTTATAGGAGGAGTATGGAATAAATCCAGCAAAAAGACCAGATTTTCTGAGACTCAATTGTAAAAGCAGGAAACAGTATATTCCGAGATGACTGAATATCTCCTACAGCTTATGCTTTTCTAGAAATGTGCCAGTAGCCCACCAAGATTGCAGTCTAATTCCCTTTCTCTTTAATCTGTGAAGGCTTTTGTCTGCTTGCAAGAAAAAAACAAGCAAACTGCACTCCAATGACACTCTGTGATGTTCAAATCTAGGTTAGAAAAGACCTTCTAACAGCTTCTGTCTGTTCTATGTAGGGTGCTTACTATTGGAATCAAATCTGTTTGGTGAAGAAGCTCAAGAAGTCCCATGGAGAAGCCACATATAGGTATTCCAGCTGTCAGCCCCAATTACAGTCTGAGTTGAGTCATTATAAACTGCCAGACATACCAGTGGAATACCTTCACATTATTCAGGCTCTCAGTGATCAAGTTACCCATTTTTTCCTTTTAGGAGGAATGGAGGATTGAACCTGGACCTTGTATGTGGCAACCACGTACTCAACCACTGAGCTATACCTGCTTCTTTACCCTCAGTTTTTTAATCTACTTAACTGAGATATCCAACATTGTAGAGTAGAGGCAAGCCAGTCTTCCTATGCCTTTTCTTAATTCCTGACCTATGGAATTTATGAGCATAATAAAATGGTTGTTGTTTTATTCCACTTAGTTTGAGAAATTTAAATAGAGGTAGTCAATGGAACACTAGGTAATTATAGCTAATTCACTAAATTTGGGTAAATTAGCTATTATTAAAATGTGGAAATTATATGAAGGGTCATTAAAGGGAGTGAACTACAGGGCAAATTTACTTTGCTCTTTCCTTTTGCATCCTGAAATGCAAATATAATGGTTGGATCTCCAGTAACCATCACGTAGCCATGAGAAAGGAAGCCTTAGGAGAAGAGTAGAAATATATAGAAGGAGCCTGTGTTTCTGATGCCTTAATCAAGTTACCTAGGAAATCAGGGTGTTGGCCTTTGAAATTAAGGTACATGAGTGAAAAGTAGCCATTTATACAGTTAGGACATTATTATATTTTATTTTCTCATATATACTGTCAATTCCAGACCTGATTTATGAACCTTAAAAAAAGTACATTACTTGTCCAAGTTAATAAGTGTAAGAGAAAGGACTTGTTCCCCAATGGCCTAATTTCAAGGTGTATGACTTAATTAGTACAGCATATTGCCCTGGGGACAAAAGTATAATTGTTAAAATATGATATACTACACACACACACACACACACACACACATTCTGGTATCAAATTCAAATAACTAAAACCCACCTTATGCTAGTTTAATACATAAAAGGAATTTATTGACTCATATCACTACAAAGTCTAAGGAGATAGCCAAAGAGCATAAACAATTAGAATTCTGTCTCTTTTATCTACTGTGTTGGTTCCATTATCAATCAAGTTAACAAAGTCTGCCAACAAGGCTCTTGGTTTATATAAATCTTAGCCTTAAGATACTAAAATGAAAGTCTCTATCACTTCCAGCAACAAAAGCAAAATCTGGGAAATATTCTGATTCTTTTCTCCTTCAGTTACACATCCACCCCTCTTTAAGTATCATTTTCAAGAAATTGAAGACTTCTCATTAGCTGTTCTGCACTTCATACCTTTCCTTGAGATGGTTCATGGAGCGGTTTCAGTGAAAGAAAATCTAGTGAGGTATAGGAGGTTCGATTTTCAAACTGAAATTGGGGTTTAATTATTAGAGGGATAGGGAAGAAATATTTCACAGAATTTAGCTATGTAGATTGTGGAAGATTTTTTAGTGTGTATTTTTTTTCTGAATAATTATATATTTTTAACTATCATAAACAGAATTTTTAAAAATTAGAAATTCAGAATGAATCCTATCTTCTGGAGAAATTCTCAGCAGTACAGGGGATTTCCTGACACCTGTTCTTGCTAAAAACATTATTTTTCTCAGAATAATAGCTTTAACTATTATACTTTAAATTAAACATAACTTTTGTTATTCTATTTCATAGACACAGTGAGGTTAAGTATTTTATGCTGATTTAATATGATTTATGGGGGGAATCTTGGGAATTATTTGAAAGGAATGAGGTATTTTGGGGCAAATTAAGTCTTTCTGAGTCAAACTCATTAAGTATAGTATAGTCATATAACAAAAAATTCTACCTGTAAATCTAATTAGAAAATAAGAAACGCCCTTATGGTCCTGGGTTACAAATAATTATGGAACCATCCAATTCTGTGTAAGTAAAAAAATCATTCTTTCTGATTTTCTGGGCACTTGCACATTTGTAGCTCACTAGGTTCATTTGCAGTAGGGATATTGAAAACACATTTCAAGGACTCCTACTGATCTGAGGAATTTATTGTACCTTAAGGGCTGTCAAAAGAAATTTGCAAATTACTACTCCAAATTATTTCAACAAGAAAACATACTGATATGTTCAGGTAATGGAAAGAAGAAAAAAGATTAACATAAGTGTCATAAAAAAAGCTATTGTGCTGCATAAATCACAAGTAGTCAAAAATGTTTCATAAAAAAGATACTGAGTTAAAACTGGAGAAAGAATAAATCTTATGCATCATTCCTCATTCCACTCAGTGCACACCTTTGATTTCAATGTTAAAATATCCACTTCCTCATTCTTCTATACTAAAGATAAGACTCTAAGCCAGGTCAGTCTTCCTTGAAATTTTATTTGGTGAATAAAAAAGAAATACCTTTTGCAGAGTCACATATGGATATGTTTTATTTATGTAAAAATTATAATTATCATATTTGAAGATTAAATAAATCCAGAGAAATCTATTTAAGTAGGTATTCTGTGTCCTTACCAAAAACAGGGATTAAATTCAATTATTTTTTAAGGAATAGATAATATAATGAATTCTTTCTTTATAAATCCCTATAAAAGTCATATAGTTATTTTTTAGTTAACATAGCTATATATAAAATATACTCTTTAATGCATTTTAAGTATTTTAAGTGCTATTACCGGCTAGGAGAAGAATGTCATGTTGAATTAGAAAAAAACACCTGCTAGTCTAATTATCTATTAAAACAATTGGACCTGAGCAATATCTGAGAGGAGAGGGAGAAGACAAAGCATTTTCTTAAGAGCTGAAAGTCCCTTAGATGAAATGGAACTTGTGGTGGTGATAGTAGTACTATTGAGGTGGTGGTGGTAATTGGGAAGGAGGTGGCATATTTTTGATAGAAGGGGTTGTAATGCAGTAGGAAGATGGAAATAAACAGAGTGAAAAGAATTTTGGACTGTCAAATGACTCAATTTTGTATTACACTTTTGTTGTATTGTTATTCAGATATCATTTCAGCAAAGCTTCCATAGAACAAAACCTTGACTATTTAGATAGTTGTATGTTGGAGTAGGATCTTATAAAGATTTTATTTATTCAATTTTAAAGAATCCAAGCAAAGTGACTGAAATCTATATGCAAATAGAAGCAGTGAGCAAGACACTAATCAAATTAAGCAGAAAGGAGAGTTTAGGGATGAGTTAACTCTCAAACTATCATCATAGCCACCCACTTCCCGTGGTCGCTGAGTATCTGAGAGATGAATAGGAATGTGGTGCTACTGTAACACATCAAATCCTCTTTGAGGTGTGTTAATTTCAAAGTGTATTGTTGATATCTAATTTACAAAAACACGGTCTCATAAAGAAATTCTCAGAACACCTGTGTATGTGCGTGTCCATGTTTTTAACCAAACAACCATGAATTTTTGCAGATGCTTTAGATTAATCTAAAAGAAATATTCGAAGAATAATAGACCTTAATTTCCCCCAGGGAAAACTTCTTTTTCGTATTAGGAAAAATATCTACATCATTTTTTTTTTCCAGTTGATGGTGATGATGGAAAGATATAACACATTTTAATTTTCTAGCAAGTGTAAATCAGTTTTTTCTTAGGTATTGGCTGGCAACATATAAGTAACATTGTAAAGTGAATTATTTAGTAAGACCCTGACAAGGCAAGCTGACTAACTTAATTAAACTAGATACTTATAATGTCTTGGTGAAAATCTAATATTAAGAGGCTAGTATATCTAGACCACAGAACTGATTTGTTGAAAAAAGTTTCAATAGTTATGTGCCACATGATTTGCACTAGAGAAAATTTGCTCACAACTTGTACTCAGTACAATTCTTAAACAAAGGACAATGGAAAGAAAAGATATCAAGATACGTCTTCTAATATCTTGTGATTATTCATATTGTTACCATTATTAAAATGAATATATTCAATGCATTTTAAAGCCAGAACAAAGTGGCATATAAAGCCCATTTTGGCATTTTCGGAACATTCAAATTACCCTGAATGATGTTGTAATGACAGATAAAGGCCATTATATATTTTTTCATAAGTTAAGAATTCTACAGGAGAGAGTTTAAACTATAATGTAAACTATAATCCACACTTTATGGCAATGCTCCAATTTGTGTATGGGTTCTTCAATTGAAACAAATGTACCACACTAATGAAGGAAGTATGAGGGAGGGGTAGGGAGTGGGGCATATGGGAATCCCCATATGTATCATTTATGTATCCCCATATGAATCATTTATGTAATATAAGTATCTTTAAAAATATAAAAATAAAAATATTCAGTGTTAAAAGTGTTCCACAAGATCATGCAATGATGGATGTAGGATATGTTAAATTACACGAAAAATGTATAAAAGTCTATAGACTAAAATGTAAACCATAATGTACAACATAAGATAATTAAAAATTTAGGAAATTGTATAATCTAAAATATAAACCATAATGTAAGCCAAAATGGAACCGTATTTTAAATCTAGGTTTTAATATCTGTACATCTGCTGCAGTAAATATAATATGGATATGTAAAAAGATCATTGCTGGGGAAGGACAAAGGGTTTGATATTGGATATATGGGAATACCCTATATTGTATATGTGAATTACTATGATCTAAAACTTTTGTGAAGACAAACTTAATTATTAGGGAAAAAAAGGTTGTAGACACTGAGAAAGAAACGAAGGAAATTGCCTTGCCACTGTAAATACAGGGCAATACCTATTGCAGTGATGAAAGGCAAAATGTCAAAAACAAAGGTTTTCCATTTTTTTCATTTTTTGAAATCCCAATTTATTTTTACTTTAATTTTTCTAAATTAGTATGTATTCTATATCTAACCTTTAAACCCATCATTATATTCTATTTTACTATTAATGGAACTTGGCGATATATTAGGCTTCATTTTCGAATAAGTTTTGGACCACAGAGAACTTTAACTAAGGCAGGGGAGGAACACTGGTGTGGGTTGTTATTGATGGGGAGCACATGGTTGGGAGGGAGTTCTCCAGGGCATGTACACAGGGTATATAAAAATATTTGGATATTTTCATAGTAGTTACAGTTAAAAATGACAAGTGATGGAGTGCTGAGTTCCTAGCCAAGGGAGCTCTATTCCATTCCCCAATGGAAGAGCAACAATCCCCCAAGTGCAATGGCAAAACCAATAAACAAGGATGGTCCAACAATGAGCCCTTGATACTGATGGCTACAATTATGAGCCTGTGTGCCTGAAGTATGAACTAGGCCTAGAGCCACAGGGTACTTAAGAGTTACCATCTGAGAGCCTCCATATTGCTCAAATGTGACCGCTCTCTAAGTCAAACACAGTATATAAAGGCATTACCTTCTCCCCAGTGTGGGACATGACTCCTGGGGATGAACCTCCTTGGTGCCAAGGATTTACTACCAAGTACTAGCTGATGATGTAACTAGGAAGAGACTTGAATAAAATGTTCAACTCAGACCAGCAGGATATCTCAGTCTACATGTAATATCAGGTGTTAAAAACTGCTTTTTTCACCTTGAATGAAAGAGTGGAATGGAAAGGACAAAAGACAAATGAATTTATATGGCTATGAGTCTCCAAAAAAAGGTCAGGAGGTCATCAGAGAGGTTGCACTTATGCATGCCTCAGCAGGGTCCCAGAGACAGCCAAAATAGATACAACCTGAGGTACTGGTTCTCCTGAGGGCTAAAGAGACCTACAAGTTCTATGGTCATGGCAGATGGCTGTGGAGTTCAGTGCCATGTACGTTGACCCTACTTTGGAGTTTGTGTTCTTGAGTGTGATGGAGTTGGACTCAGATGTGACCTTTCTACACATGCCTCTTCTGTCATTTTTACTGGACCTGTGGTTGGTGCTGGGGTTGGTGTATACTCAGGAGACCTGAATCTCTGGACTGTCCGTGTGACAGCCAGACCCTGAGCTTCAGCAGACTTGCAACTCCTACCTTCTGGTTTATTGGCCTTACCTTGGCCAGCTAACAGTGAGGTGAAGAAGGTCAACCACCATACCAAGGAGCCAAGAGTGTTTACAACTGCAAGCAGGAAAATTGCATCTATCATCCATGTGGAATCCAAGCCCCCTCTCGATATAGAGGTGGAGTGGACATAACCATCCCAGGGTCCACAGGATGGAGGAATAGAGTATGGATTAGAGTGGACTTACTGATATTCTACTATGGAACTATTGTGATTAGCAATGGAAGAAATTGTAGCATTGATGTGGAGAAAGTGGCCATGGTAGCTGCTGAGGGTAGGGAGAGGGAAGAAGAGATATGAAGTGGGGGCATTTTCAGGACTTGGAGTTGTCCTGGGTGGTGCTGCAGGAATAGATGCTGGACATTGTATGTCCTGCCATGGCCCACTGGGTGGACTGGGGGAGACTGTAAACTACAAGGTAAACCATTATCCATGTGGTGCAGCAGAGCTCCAAAATGTATTCACCAAATGCAGTGAATGTCCCCTGATGATGAAAAAGGTTGTTGATATGGGAGGAGTAGGGTGAGGGGGGTGGGGGATATAGGAGGACCTCTTATATATTTTTTTATGTAACATTTTAAAAAATAAAGGAGTAAAAAAGCAAAAACAAAAATAAAAAATAAAAAAAATTTAAAAAGGCACAATTTATTTATCTAAATAGAACTTTTAAATAAGAACATTTTACAATGAGGTTTTTATACTTGAGCAAATACACTTGGTTTTTGTGTTGTTTTGTTTCCAGAAGTAACATGTAGTTCATTTGAGGCAATTTTTGCCATTTTAACCTCCAACATATTATTTCTTCCTATTCTCACAATGTTTTTATATCTTAATAAACTTCTACATAAAAGGCAAACTGGTAAGTGCTATGGGAAGTAAACTACTGGTAAACTACTGGTATTTGTGCTTCCTGAAATTACCAGCTTGTAGAAGAGATGTCACTATTTCAATTAATTAGAAGACATGACAAATATCTGAAATACACTACTGAGTGTAGTATCATGTTAAGTGTGCCAGAAAGTTACTTCAGTATTGAGTGCTATAAAATGACCACTGCAGTAGGGGGATTTAGGTAGGTAATAAAAAAAGATGCAAAAGAAATTGTGTAGGAATTCCAAGTGAAGGAAATATTATGATAAATTAAAAGGGTGAGCATACTGAACCATGGGAGAAATGAGATTTGGGTTCAAATTTTGGCCTATCAACTAGGAAGATATGTGTATTAGAGTAAGTTAAGCTTCTTGAACATCAGTGCCCTTACCTTTATGTAATCTACTTGATTGTTTTTGATATCTGAATATAAGAAAAGTCACATTTTTATCCAAATAAAATAATAATCACACTTTTAGGCTCTCATGCATTATTTTGGCATAATATCTATTCGTGGGCATGTTTTATTAGCCCCCCCCCAAAAAGGTTTTAAATCTCTTTTTATCTGTTTTTGTTGATATGTGATAACAATTAAGTTATTTGAAATCTTAAGCTTCAGTAATATTATCTTGGAATTATATAGAAAAATAACTGCCTCCAGGGATTTGGTTACTTTTAATATAACAACTACAAATTAACTGCTTCATTACAGCACATGTTGTATAGTAAATTCAATGTACTTCAACTAAACTTTTGGAGAGTGAGGTTTTGATAACATCATATTAGTAAGAAAAGAGAAATTCCATTCATTTATTCTCAACTTGAAATTCTGAAAAAAGAATTTTACTGAAAATCCTCATTATGGAATGAAGTCTTGTTACATGAGACAATATGGATGAGCCTTGAAGATATCATGTTGTGTGAAATAAACCAGACACAAAAGGATAAATATTGTATGATCTCACTGATCTGAAACAATTAGAATAAGTAAAGTCACAGAATCACAATCTAGAATATGGGTTACCAGAGGATTAGGTGGGGAATAGAGAATGGAAAATTAAACTTTAAAAATACAGTCTTCCTGTTCCAATGTTGGAAATGTTTTGGTAATGAATGGTGGTGACAGAAGCACAACATTGTGAACATTATTAGCAGCACTGAAGTATATATCTGAATGTGGTAAAAAGTGGACATATTAAGTCTGTATATACAGTAGCAGAATAAAATTTAAAAATAAAAGCCATGAACCTACACTACACTGTAGTCCATGGAACCCTAAGTTAAACAGTGGACTATAGATAGTAGTACAATTATAAAAATATGTTATTACCAATTGTAGCAAATATTCCCATTAGAGCAAGTTGTTAATAATAGAGTAGTATATAAGAATCCTGTTTTATATGATTGCTCTGGAAATTGACAACTTCTCTAATAATAAAAAAATTATTTACTAAAAAGCATTTTTAAAAAATTTCTCTTTATTTAGAATAACAATGTTTTCAATGTTGTAAAAAAAAGCATAATATTGGAGCCTTCATTTCTCTTTCAAAGATCAGAAAAAATACTTTTGTATTAACATTACCTCAAAATATGTCTTCTCTGTAGACTATCCAAGTATGTAACATGTAACATCCTTGACATTTCAGTAGAAGATATATATTATAATTTTGACTATTATTTTGTTTTATTTACTTGTTTTAAATAAATGGTCTTTGACTTTTTGCAAAGATTTTATTATAGAACCACTTTTATTTTCTGATGATTGCTTTAATAAACCAAGCATTTGAGAACGTTAATAAAACATTATCATACTGAATACTTATAAGCATTCCAGGAAGGATCTCATGGAAACATCAGACACAGCTCTGCTGGTAGGGCAAGTCCCGAAATCCCTTCATTTCATTTTCTACCTTGCTTTCCGGGTCATGTATAACTCTACATTGATTACTAACTCCTGAATTAAGAGGCCTTATATGTGAGTAGAAGCACTTGGCCGGTCTTATTCTCTTTCAGAAATACTTGAAGAAAGGAACACTTTTTCTTATTTTAGGAAGTGACATTGTGTTGAGATGAAATGATTTAGAATGACCTTTGATAATCATTTGAGCTATGTTCAAGAAAAATAAGTAAAGAATGCTGGTTGAGGAAAAGGATGATGAGTACGTTGGAGCAGATATTCAGAGAGAATTACAGATGATGTGGCTTCAAAAAAAGGAAAAGATAAAATAGAGATAGATGAAATACTAGGGACTTAGAGATTTTTGAAAGTCTGTGTTCTTTGACACTCTTCGCATCTAGAGATAGGATTTATGTACGAGTATTCTTTCAACTACTGTGACAATGATAAGTATGGCAGAGATGATACTATACAGCTTCTGAGGATATATCATGAAAGGGTCCTCTTCAACCATGAACATATTCAATCTGGGAACCCTGAGTCATGATGAAATAACCTAAGACCACCATGCTGTGAGGAACTAAGCTGTAGGGGAGTCAATATAGTATTCTGGTTGGCAACACTTGTTTTCAAATCACTCCATTTTTTGTCTTATCATTTCTCTCATCATTTTCATAATTTCCTCTATCTTTTGGAATATGTGGAACATATTTCTAGTAACTGTTTTGAAGTCCTTGTGTTAATCCAGTCATATCTGTCATTTTTTTGTCTCTTGATCAGTTTTCCCTGTTTTGGGTCATATTTCTTCATCTGTCTATAATTATTCATTTTTCATTGATTGACATAAATTTTGAATTTTGAATTTTGAAAGTTAAGTTTTGTTTCATTCCTTCAAATATTTTTGGACTTTGTTACTCAGAATCCCTTTGAGTCATGATTCTAGAAAACTTTTAAGCTGAAACTCTAATACCTTTCTGAAGAGCCTACTGAAGTTATTTATTTTATGATGTCTATATGTTCTGGCTTGTGGGAATATTAATTATTACTAGGTTGCGTGAATTCCATTGATCATGGCTTTAGGTGACCCATCTGCCCATCTCCTGAGCACTCTCTCTCTTATATTTTCCTCCTCTTTAGTAGTCTTCTCTGAAAACTCTAGCAACAATGTTCTCATTGATTTTCAAATTCTCTTCTACTCAACGAAACTACTTCACCTAGTTTGGATTCTCTCGCTCTGTAAAGCTGCCGCATAATTTCCTTCAAGCAGCAAGTTATGCCAGTGGTAAGTCTCATCTTGTATGTTTTCTTTAGCAGTGATTACTTCCTGCACTCTGTGGTCCAATGCCTGAATTTGTTTTGTTAGTTTGGTTAATATCTTCTGTTTTTTGTTACAGCTGTTTAAGGCAAGAGAGTAAATCTAGTCCCTAGTACACCATCCTTGTTGGGAGTGGATTCCTGTCTTTCAATATTTTGTTTTTCATTATAAACAGAGCATATAACTACTATGAGAAAAGCTGAGAATCCATGAAAATAAAAATTAGTGGGAAAAAAGTATAAAATTTCCCAATATAGACAGTCAGTTAGAAAGTAGATTAAATTCCATTTATCAAAATTTACTTGCATATCACAGAAAGAAATAAAGAAATGAATTAGACAAAATAAATTTGACCTTGTCAAAAGTAAAAACCTCTGACTTATTGAATGATACTGTTAAGAAAATGACAAAAAAAAAAATAACAGGGTGGGAGAAAATATTTGCAAAACATGTATCTGGTAAAGAATTTGTATCCATACCATATAAAGTGCTCTCAAAACTTAAAGTGGAAAATAAACAGTCTCACCAAACAAACAAAACATGAGGAAAAGATTAACACATTAGTGGAATGCAAACTAAAACCACCAAAGATACTATTACATACCTATTAGAATCACAAATTTTAAAAAAAAGACAAAATTTTAAGTGCTTCTCAGGTAATGGAGAAACTAGAACTGTCATACCTTGCTGCTGGGAAAATGAACTAGTACAGCCACTATAGAAAGCAATTAGTTAGTTTCTTACAAAGTTAAATCTATCCAATGAAAAGACCCAGCAATCACATTCTTAGCTATTTACACAAAATAAATGAAAACTTAAATTTACTCAAATTATGTAAGAATGTTTATAGTGCCTTTTTCCATAATTGTCAAATATGGGAAACAAACCAAATACTCTTGAAATGTTGGATGGATAAAGAAACTGCCACATCCATACAAGACAATACTAATCTGTTAATAAAAATTGCTATGGATATACAGAACATGAATGAATCCCAAAAGCATTTTTGTAAGTGAAAGAAGTCACTTAAAAGACTGTATAATTCCATTCATATGGCATTCTGGTAAAGGAAAACCATACAGAAGAGATGAGCATTTGCCAGGGACTGGAGATTGAGTAACAGGTTTTCTACAAAGTAATATATGGAAATTTGGGAGAATAAATAGAACTGTTCCACACTTTAGTTGTGTATGCTTATATGTCTATCTGCATTTTTCAAAGTTCACAGTATTGAATACCTAACAGTGTTAATTTTACTATATATAAAATATACCTTAAATTTGTTTCCTCTGTTTGTTGTAACAAATTATTTAGACCACAAATTTAGACCACAAATTAGTGGTCTAAAACAAGACATATATTTTCTCACAGTTCTAGAGTTTAGAATCCAAAATCAACTTCAGTAAACCCAAATCAGAGAGTCAGCAGAGCTGCCCTCCTTCCAGAATCTTTGGGGAAGAATTCATTCCTTGTCTCTTTTCACCTTCTGGTGGCTTCTGGCATTTCTTGATTTGTGGCGGCCTCACCCCAATCTCTGCCTCTGTGGTCACATTGCCTTGTCTCTTCTGTTTGTGTCACATCTCTCCTTGCCTCCCTCTTATAAGGACACATGGGCCTACATTTGGAGTACACCTGGATAATCTAGGATATTCACCCCACCACATGGTTCTTAACATCATCACATCTTCAAAAACCCTTTTTCATGTAAGGTAATTTTCACAGGTTCCAGATATAAGGACATGAATATCTTTGATACAAAGGGGAGCTTATACAGCTTACTACGTAAGTTGATAAAAATATATATAATTATTTACACTATTTGTTGATGACACTTGTGTGATTAATTGATAATATCTGACTGTTGCAGTTTGAACCCTACAAACAAAGGTACCACAATACATAATAAAGGGGACTGAAATTTAGCCTGCACTAAACTTATAAAACTCTATTCCTGGATAGGGGGTCATATCCTACAAGAAGACATGTTGGCCTTTTCTGATTAGTTTGCCTTAGCACTTTCCTTTCTCTAATTTGGTCACCCAATGGGGCTATCTTTTCTTTGTGCACAAGCAACTCCTTTTATTTTCCAGAAACTGCTTATAGTGGGTTGCGTGAGTGAAAATATCCTGCCAGTTTTTATCTGTACTTACTATATTTCACAGTACTTATCTCAGAGGAGATGGGGTACATTTAGTTATTGGCCCCAAACTCTCACTTAAAAGTATACCCAAAACCTTTCTGAGTCATTAACATTGGCAATTAATTATTTATTCATTTTGGGCTAAACCAACTTTCTTAAGCAAGTTGAGTGATGTAAAAGTGATCATTTGACAAGCTCAGGGCTGAGCCTTAAAATGCTTTCCATTTACGTTCTTGTACTTCTGTCAACCTTGTAGAAGAAAATGTGTTAGCCTAGCCACTCATCCCAGAAAGTGGTAAGAAACTCATATATGGGTGATGTCCTGTTTAACCCACAAATTTGTGAGAATGAAAAATAATCTTAAGCCACTGAGGGTTTTTTCCCAATGAAAATTTTCCATTTGAATGAACATCTCTGATTCAATAAATAATGATAATAAATTTTATTAAAAATTTACGACAAGAATATAAGCAACAAATCAACACACTTGGTCATATGTGGTTAAAAAAAGAAAAAAAACAGATGCATAATTCAAAAGGTTTATCTCAATCATTTATAAAATCTTATCAATGCTTAGTACATTAAAATATCAGAAATACAGTATATTATAACAGGTTGTGCAATAAAAATCACATTTAGAATTGTGGTTATTTTTTACCATTCACTGACTCTGTATAATAAAATTAAAAATGTTTAAGCTATAACAATCTATATAAAATTGTTTTGCTTCTAATTTACTTAGAAACAAAATCTTACAATTCTGTCTCTTTTTGTTTGCTAAAAGCAAAAACAAACAAACAAACAAAAAACACACAAAAACAAAGAAATAAAACCCAAAACCCAAAACCCCCCCAAAAAAACCCATAATATTTTACAATGGGGATTTATTAGGTTAAAAGTTTACAGTTCTGAGGCTAGGGAAGTATCTAAATCAAGGCATCATCAAGAGAACTTTCCTCCTTAAGCTGTAGCTGTGGGTGATCAGGCACATGGCAGGGCATAATGGCAGTGTCTGTTGGTCTCTTCCTTCTCCTCCATGTTCTGTTGCTTTTAGCTTCTGGCTAAGTGACTTCCTCTCAGGGTTCTGGGTTCTTCTCTGTCTCTCCAGTTTTTTTTTCCATATCTGTGGTTTTTTATTCCTCCTTTACCAAGGATTTCATTGAAAGGATTAAGACCTACCCTGGGTCATGCAATCTAATCAAAGGCCTTTAACTGAAGTAATTTAATAAAAATTTCCCACTTACAATAGGTTTACATGCACAGGAATGGATAACTTTAAGAACAGGATTTTCTGGGGTCTAAAAAAGCCTCAAACTGCAACAGTGTCTATCATAGTATTCATACCATTCAGAAGCACAATGTGGACATCTCACTAAATTCCTTAGCAAATATGTTCCATGGTGTCAGAAATTATTTTTTCTGTCTTTTTGGTATACACAGGACTTACAATAAAGTTTGTCATATAAGCTAAATAAACATTCATGGAATAAAGACATAAACTCCAATCTTTTATTATGTTTTAAAATATTATTTTAAAATAGATTTATAATTATAAAAAAGTTATTCTCATATACTCCACATCCATTGTCCCTTTTTCCCTAACATCTTATAGTAGTACAGTATGTTTTTCATAACTAATGAAAGAGTATTTATGAATTATTATTAACTAATATCCTTACTTGATTCAGAATTTATTAGTTGTTTTTTTTTTTTTCCAATCAAATGTCTCAAGTTATTTCTTGTTCCACTATCACATTAAGGATACACCATGCAGTTAATGAACATGTTTTCTTAGGCAACTCTTGGCTGCAACACATTCTCACACATTCTTTGTTTTTGATCATATTCACAGGTTTGAAGAATGCTAATCAAATACTTTAGAGAATATTGTACAACTGTGGTTTTTTTAACTAATTTTTGAAATTTATTTAATCATTTGTTTATATCAGTATGGACTTATAGTTATTGATTTTATACTTTGCATTGTTACTCAACACAACTTTTTATTGCTCAGATTGATCCAGCTGTGGCTCTATTTTTGTTTGTTTATTTGATTGCTAGTTTTTAACACTTCCTTATATTGGAAGCAATATGATCTAAACTCACCTTAATATTTCCTGTCTCAGTATTAGACGAAGACATTTTCCAAGAGTCCTGGTTTATTTTATTGGAGAGTGGCATTAGAAGCCACTACCTGGTTACTTAATATGCTTGTTATTTTTGAGGATGTCCTTGGTCTAGGGTGTGATTGCTGACAGAGTAAAGAAATATACATAGGAATACTAATCACTGTATGTACACATATCTATAAAAGTATTGTGAATGTAATTAACAGCACTGCAATGTATATCTGAATGTGATTAAAAGGGGAAATGTTAGATTATATATATATGGTAACAGAATAAATGTTTTAAAAATCCATGGAATTACACTGCATAGTGAACTCTAAGTTAAGGCATGTACTATTGTGAATAGTTCAATTATAAAAATCTATCATCAGTTGTAACAAATGTTCCACACCAATGAAAGATGTTAATACTAAAGTGGTATATGGGAGTCCTGTAGTTTATGCATGATTGTTCTGTAAACACACAACTTCTCTAATAAGGGGGAAAAAACCTTTATATCATCTATATCTATATTAAACTAAGCATGAATTCATTCTGATGTCTTCAACTCTAATTCATTACAACATAAATCACTGAGCCTTCTCTCATTGCTTATCTATAACTCTTACTCCAACAGTGAGAGACCTGGCTCTTGTCATACACTAACAATTGAATTAATTGTTCGATTCCAGGATACATATTTAATGATCTCAGAGTTGCTAACCCATACACAAATGGACAAGAACTATGTTAACTACCACACAGTACTTAATGCACAGAGTTCATTGCCTTTAGTCTGACAGAGTTTACTCCTATCCAAAATTAATTACTTACTTCAGCACCATTTTCATCTATCCCTTCAATGAGATTGTTTCATACAGTTGTAACAGATTATTTTGTCACTGTCTGCATTCCACTCTGGTATACCCTGACTGCCTAAATTAGTTATTTTATTTTTTCTTTTGTTGTTTGCCTTTGTTGTCTACTTTTTAAAAACTTTTTTGAAGTGTATCATTCATACAAGAACAAACATAAACAATAACTTTATAGTAAAAGTTGTGAATTTACAAAACAAACATGCATTTCATTGTACAAGGTTTCCATACAACATCTCACCACCAACGCCTTGCATTGTTGTGAAACATGTTACAAACTATGAAAGAGTGTCTTCAAAATATTACAAAATATCTTACATTTTATGTATAGTATATTTTAAAATTTGCATATAATAAGGTTCATTCTTTGCACTATAAAGTTATATGAGTTTTGACAAATGCATAAGTCCATGTGCCATCACTATATTATCAAACAGAATAGTTTCACCATCCTAAAAATCTCCTCTGCTTCACATATTCAACCTCCTACCCAAAGCACTGAGAGCCATTGACCTATTTACATACTTATGGTTGTCTTTTCTAGAATGTTGTATAGCTATAATCATACAATATGCATCTTTTTAAACTAGTATTCTTTCACTAAGCAATAAGCACTTAAGTCTCCTTCATTTCTTTTTTTTGTTTGATAGTTTTTTGCATCTTTTTTTCTCTTTATTTTTTTAATGTAACATTAAGGTCCCCATATACCTCCTACCCCCCTCACCTCACTCCTCCCCCCATAACAACAGTCTCCTCCATCATCATGAGACATTCATTGCATTTGGTGAATACATCTCTGAGCACCACTGCACCTCATGGTCAATGATCCACATCATAGCCCACACTCTCCCAAAGTCCACCCAGTGGGCCATGGGAGGACATACAATGTCCGGTAACTGTCCCTGCAGCTCCACCCAGGACAACTCCAAGTCCCAAAAATGCCCCCACATCACATCTCTTCCTCCCACTCCCTACCCCCAGCAGCCACCATGGCCACTTTCTCCACACCAATGCCACATTTTCTTCGATTACTAATCACAATAGTTCATGAATAGAATATCAGTAAATCCACTCTAATCCATACTCTATTCCTCCATCCTGTGGAGCTTAGAATGGTTGTGTCCACTCCACATCTATATTAAGAGGGAACTTAGATTCCACATGGATGCTGGATGCAATTCTCTTGCTTTCAGTTGTAGGCACTCTTGGCTCCCTGGTGTGGTGGTTGGCCTTTACCTCCATGTTAGCTGAGTGGGGTAAGTCCAATAAACTAGAGTGTGGGAGTTGTAAGCCAGTTGAGGCTCAGGGCCTGGCTATCACATGGTCAGTCCAGAGATTCAGGTCCCCTGGGTATACATTAAACTGCATCTTATTACTGAAGAGGATAACATCATGTTGGACTATCATAGTTTGTTTATGCATTCACCTATTGTCATACAATTGCTTACTGTATTAGTCAGCAAAAGGGGTGCTGATGAAAAATACCAGAAATCTGTTCACTTTTATAAAAGGGTATTTATTTTGGGTAGAAGCTTATAGTTACCAGGTCATAAAGCGTTAGTTACTTCCCTCACCAAAGTCTGTTGCCACGTTTTGATACTAAGTGGCAGACAATGTCAGTAAGTATTTAATCTTATTCTACTTCCCAAGGCTCCATGATCCCAGCTTCTTCCAATCTAAGCCAAAGGCTGTGACAAGTCCTATCTCTCTCCCAAGGTTTGTTTTTCCCTGGGATCAGCTGTTCTTCTCTATATAAAAGGCCAGCTATAAACTATCAGGTGAATGGCTCATCTCTCTTCCTGGGGCCTCTGCCATGTCTAATGGAACCTTCTCTCTTTTCTCACATATCTGCTTCTCTGTGTATTTACTTCCTGGAGCTCCAGTTCAAAATTCCAACTTCTCTTCCTTGTGGTGTGGTTTCTTTTGTGAACCACCACCTTGGTGGGTGGGGACTCAATGTCTATTGACATGACCCAATCAAAACCTTAATCAATATTTAATCAAGTAAAAGTGAAACCTTTGAATCAAATATAATCTAATATGCCCAGAATAAAAAATGATTTATAAACATAATCCAATATCTATTTTTGGAATTCATGAATAATGCCAAACTGCTATACTTCACTTTCTGAATTCCAAAAAGACATTATAATATTTTTAAAAAATCTTCTGTAAGTAGCAATACTAAGTACAAAATCATATCACAATCAGTTTATGATATAAAAAGTTTGTCTTGGGGCAAAGTCCCATCTAGCTATAGACCTCTAAAACTTACAGAAATTTGTATCTGCCTCCAATATATAAATGGACAGACAAAGAATGAATATTTACATTACCATCAGGAGAAACTGGGAGGGAAACATGAATCCTGGGTCCTCTACAGTTCAGTAAACCTTCAGGGCATACTTCATTTACAGTTCAGTAAACCTTCAGGGCATACTTCATTAGATGTCAAAATCTAAGAGTCATTCTTATTTTTTAAGATAATGATTTCTTCTCCCTGGGGTCTCATGAGGAGCCACCCTTTTCATAGGCTTGCCCAATGGCCATTTTCTTGGTTCCAACCTCATCCAGCATCTGGGTGTCAACCAAGCTCCAGACCTCACCCTCCAAGAGCTTTTGTGTGATTGCTACACTTTACCCAATCTTTGGGTTAGAATTTTAACTGCCCTAGTACAATGAAGTGAAGACAATGTCATCCCTAACCATTGACATACAGGTCCAACCCTCTCAGAGCAAGGTGAACAGGTCTTCCCCATACCATTGGGGACAGGCCCACCTCTCTCAAACCTATGGGGTGGTGACCTCAATCACCCTAACCCTTGGGGAATGTTCTCTACCTTCTCTGTACCCTGGAGAAGCAAAACTCTCCTTGAACATTGGATGGGAACATCCACCTTCTTCAACTGTTGGGGCAAACTCACCTTCTCTGTACACATGGGTGGGGTTCCTCTCTTGGCCCTAAGAGATGTTTTAATTCCAGATCTCAGTTTCCATGATTTTCCTTTAGAAGTCATTTCCCCTTCAGTCTCTCCCTTTCATGTCCCTTTCAGTCCAAGCTGACAGTGATTTTGTTCATTCAGTTCTCTCAAAAAGCTAGGTGATTTAGCATACAATAAGCAGGGGTCCAAGTCATCAGATGATAAGACTTTCCACAAGTCTTGCCTAGATAACTGCATCTTCAGTTCTGATTTACAAGTTACAAGTTCAGCTAAGTCCTCAAATAGGGCACTGGAAATCTGGTAACTTGGTTAGAAGAGGCTTGGAATTTCCAGAATCAGTTTCTGGTCTTTGTGCCCAATAATTCAGTCCTTGGCTTATCTCTCTTGTTTAACATTTTGCTATATTCAGCAAGGAGAAGTGAAGCCACATTCTTCAAGTTTAATGTGCAAGGTTCTTCGGCTAAATGCGTAGGCTTGCTGTTTACAAATTCTGTCTTCCATAAAACATCAGGAGTTAATCCTGCTAAAGTTTCTGCAACTTTAAAACATGGATTTCCTTTCTTCCAGTTTCCAGTAATAGTTTCATCGATTACTTCTAAGTCCTCATAAAAAGTCTTTTTAGTGTCCATATTCCTATCAGCAGTTTTTGCAAAGCACTGTAGGCCTTTTCTACCAAACATCTCACAATTCATCCAAAAAATATCCCTATCCCACTTATAAAACCATTCCAGCATTTTGGTAATTGCAAAAGCATAACCTCACTCTCAGTACCAACTTCTGTATTAGTCAGTCAAAGGGGTTCTAATGCAGAATACCACAAATCTGTTGGCTTTTGTAAAGGGTGTTTATTTGGGGTAGAACCCTACAGATACCAGGCCATAAAACATAAGTTACTTCCCTCACCAAAATCTGTTGCCATGTGTTGATGACACACGGTGGTGGGCAATGTCTATGAGGGTTAAGTCTTCCTCTTATGGTTCCTTGATCCCAGCTTCTTTCAATATCAGCTGTAGGCTGGGATAAGTCTCATCTCTCCCAGGGCTTGTTTCTCTCTGGGCTCACCTGCTCAGCCCTCTGCATAAGGTCAGCTCTAAACTATCAGGTGAACAGCTTGTCTCTTTTCCCAGGGCTTTTGCCATGTTTATGGAGTGTCTCTATCCTCTGTGTTCTTCTTCTGTATGTTTTATTTCCCAGGCCTCCAGCTCAAAACTCCAATCTTCCTTGCAGTGTAGTTTCCCTGCGAGTCTTTGCCCACCAATGGGGCAGGGATTCAATATCCTACTGATGTGACCCAATCAAAGGCTTCATCATTATTTAAATAAGTAAAAGTGAAACCCCTGAATCCAATATAATCTAATATACCCAGAGAAACAAACCAGTTTACAAACTCATAAAATATCTATTTTCGGAGTTCATAAATAATGCCAAACTGCTACACTTACAAAATTTGACAATTATAAATAAAGAACTTGTATAGTTCCAGTAGTTTCTGCAGCAGGTAATCAGATTTCAACAATATCCCTCTGAATCTGTCTCTCCAGATTTTGTGGTATTGATTTTCTCTGCAACCTCAATTCTCTGAACAGTCCAAGAAGCTCCATTTATTTTCAGTTTTTCCAACTCTTACTTCTGGTAAGATAGGAAAGGAAAACTAAACCCTTTATGCACTGAACTTGAAACTAGAATTCTCATTCATTTTCTTAACAAATTCATTTATTGTAGTTTAATACAAAATTGAAAAAAGCACATAATCATGAGTGCAAATTTTAATAAAATATTACCATGAAATACTACAAAGTAGTTACATAGGTGTATACATGATTTATTCTTAAAAATCAATAATAGCACCACATTGATCAGCTCCCATTATTATTCCATTCTTTCCAAAGACTCCATTTTACTGACAACTATATGTTTGTAAAGTGTTGCTTAATTTTATTACTTACAACAAAGACATCATCCATCACTCTTTTATTGTGTGTCTGGATTTTTCATTCAACAATTTATTATGTGATTTATCAGTATTGTTTCACATAGCAAATGCATGTTTATGCCCATTGCTATATACTATTCAAATATATGGAGACACCGCAATCAAACATCGTTTACTAATAAATGACTGTATTTCTTTTACAGTCTTTAATCTGCTCCCATGCTTTGGATCATTCATAAATAAGTTATTAGCTTCACAAATATAACATGGATTTGGTGCATTATTTAGGAGTATAATTGTTAGGTCACAGTTATCCTATTTTAATACATAACTTCAATTAGATTTCCAATGTGGTTGTATAAATTTACAAATTTTAATGCATTGTATTGTATACTTTATGCAAAATTATACAATTTAAATTATCTAGGCAAGATAAAAACCATATGTAAGAGAAGATCATTTATATTGATTATAAAAAACTCTCACACCCATGGGAGTTATGGTCATGGCCGATGGGGTTAACTACCAGGGCAGATGGCCCCTCTTTGGAAATGGTGTTTATGTGTGATGAATCTGGACTCAGATGGGATCTCCCTTCATAAGACTTTCATGCTAATGTGCTGGAGGTGCAGTTAATGTTGGGGTTTAAGATATATTTAGGGGATTTGAATCTCTGGACTGACAATGTGATAGCCAGATCCTGAGCCTCAACAGACTCCAGCACCTACAATCTGATTTATTGGACTTACCACACTCAGCTAAGATGGAGTTGAAGAAGGACAACCACCACACCATGGAGCCTAGAGTGATTACAACTGAAAATGGGAGGATTGCATCCAGCATCCAGGTGGAATCTGAGCCTCCTCTTGACATAAAGGTGCAATGGACACAACCAATCCAGTGTCCACATAGAAGAGGTGGCATTGGATTGGGAAAAGTGGACATAATGGACAAAGGGTATGGGGAAAGGCAGGAAGAGATGAGAGGTGGAGGCGTCTTCGGGACATGGAGCTGCCCTGGATGGTGCTTCAGAGGTAATCACCGGACATTGTAAATCCTCACAGGGCCTACATGATGGAATAGAGGAGAGTATGGGCCATGATGTGAACCAATGTATATGAGGTGCAGAGGTGCCCAAAGATGTACTTACCAAATCCAATGGATGTGTCATGATGATGGGAACGAGTGTTGTTGGGGGGGGGGAGAGGGGGGGTGGGGGGGTGGGGTTGAATGGGACCTCACATATATATTTTTAATGTAATATTATTACAAAGTCAATAAAAAATAAAAAAATTAAAAAAAAAAAAACCTCTCATAAAATAAGGTTTTAAAGTCTTTTACTGGGGGATTTGTAATTTGAGATTATTAAATAACATTCTCTGCCTATCAGGCTTACATGAAGTTTGCCAAAAAGTAGTAAAAATGACACAGTGACTTTTACATCATTTATGCCTTCCCTCACACATCATTCAACTGCAATTTTTCATCTTCAACTATTAATTATAATTATTAATTATGAGGCATGCATCTTTTATTTCATTACAGCATATTTATAGCAGAAAAGTTTACTATTTAAACTTTAGCTTTAAATTGTGTTGCAATACTACTATATTTTCCTCACTTGCTTTGGAATGATTGTAAGCTGAGATTAACCTCTGATTTAAATAATATTAGTTTCTTTCTTTTTTACTGAATTACCTCCAGCTTGTAGTCTCCATAAAATTCCACATAACAAGTCAGTAGACCTCATATTCTAAAGATATATAGAACATAAGGCATATTGGTAATAAGACTTCAGAGATGAAATACATATTAAAAAATAAATTTACCTGTCTCACTAACAACCAGCTAGATTGAAGTTTTTATATAACTTTACTGTGTGAAATATATATGCATGCATATTTCTTTAGTTTAGAATGATTTTATTTTCAAATTTTTAGTTTTGTAATATGTCAAAGAATACACATAAATGTCAAAGACATTACACTATAATGATTATATAGATTATTCATTATTAAATCTGTTATTCGTCTATCAGTTTTGCAATATTTACAAAGATTTGTAATGTTGTGGAGAGAACAGGCATTCTCACACATTGCTGGTAGGAATAAAAAATGATAAAACCCGATCTGGGGGGAATTACAGCACTACTAACTATGCCCTTAAACCTTAACACAACAATCTTACTTTTAGAAATTTAGCCAGAAAATATAATTCCAATATTACAAAAACATATACAGATGCATTTATTGTTATTATTTATAATTGTAAAATATGAGGAAAAAATTAATTGTACATATCAGAAATTGGTTGAATAAACTATGGTTGTATAAACCATGAACTGATACGAAGTGATTTCCAGGATATATTTTTACATGAAAAAATGCAAATTATCAATTGTATATACATAATTTCCTATGTTCGTATAATTAAAAAGGTAGAGGAACAATATGAAATTTGTAGATGGGTTAATGGGAATGGAAGTGTTGTGGGAGGGAAAGACAGTTTTCTTAGTATATCTTCTAATATAAGTTTTATTCTTATAGCCATGTTTCACATATTAAAAAACTAATTAAACAAGGGTGGAGGGAAAAATTGCTATGAACAGAAACAAACAAATGTAAATTTATTTTTAATAAGTAATTATAAACACATTAAAATATCTAAGTGAATTTGAGCACAGTACTTTGATTATCTATTATTGGTCATAAAACAAAAGGAGCTAGATACTCGTCTTGGATTTTACTAAGTACCTTTGGTTGTTGTAGTGGTATGGATATAACTATTCTGAAACTATTTAGGGGTTCATGTATATAATGGAGAATTGAATAGATGCTTAAATATATTGATATTGATAAGAACCAGACACAAAATTAAGGAGTAGGGGGATGTTGGGTCGAAATATAATAATTATTATATAACTATATATATATATACACACACACACACATATGAGAAAACAAGAGAGAAAGAAAGCGATGTGACATCGTGTTGTGCCGGGGTAAAATGTATTTGTGATTGAAAAACATAAATTGAAATATTTACAGCACAAGAAAGATTCAATGCAATTCTGTTGGCTTGAATTTGCAGGAGACACAAATCAAGGGATGACAGAAGCCTCAAGGAGCCTGAGTATTATCTGACTGACTACCAAAAAGGTAAAAGGGACCTCAGTCCTACAACCAGAAGGAACTAAATTCTGCCAATGACAAGAATGAGCATGGCAGTGGATTTTTTCCTAGAGTTTCCAGATAAGGACTCAGAACAGACAATTTCTTTATTTCAGCCTTGGTATACAATGAGAAATGAACATGCCATTCCATGACAGATATCTGATTTTTACAATAGATATTTATTTTAATCTGTTAGGCCTGTGGTAATTTGTTAAAAAATTTTCAATATCCACTTTTATATTTAACAGATTTCCGGCTTGTATCTAAAAGAGTGCCTTTGCTTTGTTATTTTTATGATTTTACTATTATAAAGCTGCGTTATTTATGGCAAATATAAGCAACATTATACAAAAGGATAAACTTTAAAAGAACATTTTTTCAGCTGCATCTAATACATCAAAACCATGTATAAAATGAGGGGAAAATTATTTTACGTGATTTTTTCTCCTTATAATTCATCAAAATACAAAATGTCTAATAAAAATAAACTTTCTGTATTAGCTAAAACTTTATTCTCTAACTGTTATTACATATAGAAGATTTCCTGAATTATGTTTACTGGTATACACATACCAGGTCATATTGAACTAATAGGAAAATATAATTATCTATTTTTTAAATTTTTGCTTAGTTATACATAGGCCATAATGATTCAGAGGGCAAACCTACTGAATTATTTTAAAGAGCACACACAAAAACCATGAAAATGCCATTTCAATTGTAGCAAAAAAAAAAGAAGAAAAATCTTTTTGTGGGCAGAGATTATCTTATAAAAATATTTAAGTTTTATGTTTTGACTTAAAGGTTGATAAAAATATTTAAAAGAAATGTATTGAAATAAGTCCTACTGTTTTGCTTCTCAACTAGCTATATTAATATTTTCAAACTAAATAAACCCTGGAACATTTGAGAATAATGAAATGATTCAGAATGGACCTTACTGATATTGCAAAAATTGTCTAAGACTTCTTTCACTATTATGCTTCTGATTTCAGAACCCTAAATATATAATAGTACTTGAAACTATCATGTTATAAATTAGCCATTGAAAGGTTTGCAAATGTTAAACATAAACATTCCTGGAAAATCTAATTTCCTATCTAAAATGTGCTAAGGTATAATGATAAGCAAAATTTTACTTAGACCACAAAGTGAGTGTTTCTCAATATAGAACAGAATTTTTCAGTAATTTTTCACATGTCTTAAGGTGTAGTGATAAGCAAAATTTTATTTAGGCCACAAAGTGAGTATTTCTCAATATAGAACAGAATTTTTCAGTAATTTTTCAAGGTTAAAAAGAATATGAAATACTAGGCTATGTACAAGAAAGGCATGATTTTGTATATTATTTTGTACATATTATTTTTATAACATTATCACAGATATAATGGGCTACTTCTCTTGGCTCTCTAAAAAGATACATCTATTTGTCAGCAAATAAAAAAGTATATACATAAATCTTATGTTTTAAAACAAACTTAAAAGTGTGATTGATATTTGAATTAAAGCTTCTTAAGATGAGAATCAGATTCTAAATTAACCTGAATGAATATGCTCAAATTTTAATAAGGAGGAAAATAAATACTTTATTGAGCATATTTTCATTCTTTTCTTCAAGTATATGCCAAAAAATTGAAGAATAATAAATTTATATAAACTCAAATTAGGTATTTACTTTAAAAATAAAATTTGTGTCAAGCTACGGTTATTTAGAAAAAAACATATACTATATGATTAATTTATAAATCATATTCTCTTTGTAAAAACATGGTGATGATGATTGGTGATGATATCAAAAGTAATGCTAATGCTTCTGGTAATCATGAAAATATTGGCATTATTAATAGAAAATATTAAATTCTTCCACTGAAAATAAGATTTCTTTCAGTAAAAGAGTGTGACTCCATTTTTGATGATTGATGACTGTTTCAAGTCCAACCACGCCCTTTCCCATCTGCCCCACAGAAAAGCCATCTAATAGAAAAGCCTAGGTGCTTTTTCACTTTGTGCCAACAGGTAGTTCAATCCATGCAAGTCCCAGTCAGCTTATAGGAACTTTCACAAAATACTCATAAAATCCCATACCAGTGTCTTTCCCTGGCTTTCTTAACCTATTTTTGAATCTGGTTGGGAACCTGCTTTGCACTCCCTAGAAAGCCTCATTTTGTGAGCAATACTCTTTTTATTTTTATTTTTTTACCTTCTTCATGTTTGTGTTTTTGTTTGTGGGTGGTGAGGAATGAAGATAATAGGGGGATGAGGATTGGGGAGTATTATCAGTTTCAGTATCCAAACAAACTGGGTGGGGAATTTATCCCACCCATGAAGGTAACCCACAACTGTTCCTGAAACAATACATTTTAAAAGAATTGTAGGATGTACTCCTGCATTTTCACTTAAAATTATATTTGAATATTAATACTACCATGGACAAATTAATCATTTGTTATAACTTCATAAAATTTTGGGGTGAGGGCTTGAATCTATCTGGTTGTGTTGCTTCTGCAATGCCAAGTCATTCACTTATCACTTTAGAAAATACTATTTAAATATTTACAATTCAATCTAATAGCATAATCTTGCATAAAAATTCATATGCTTTGATACTGGACATTGGGAAAGGTGGTTTGCCTTTAAGGTTTGAATCAGGATTGTTTGAATTACAATTTTTAAAATAAATTTTGACATTAGTTTCCAAAAATTATCAGCATATGATGAGTTAAGGGCTCCAACTTTCAACTTATTAATAAACAGAATTTTTCACATTAAATTCCTTTTCTTCTACAAGAAAGTCATTTTTCCTTTAGCTGGGATTTGATGAGCTAAAAGATTGAACTAAAGAAAATATATTCTGAAATATTCTACATCTGGGCTACTTCAGTTGTCACAAAACTTAATATGCATTCTCTTTTTCTCAACATTTCCTGAAGGTATAAAAATCATCTAAATCCCTTCTTTCTGAACTGTTTGCTCTATGTTCCCAGAAATGTAGAGAAATAGATATTTTCTCAGAGATGTACACATTTTTAAAAATGTATCAACTAATTAAAGGTGTGTTATTTTTCTTATTTACTTTTACTGAGCCTATGGATAAATACATAAATAATTTTTTATAAACTAATATTTTTAGCCCTTTAGTGATGCTTATAGCTTTATAAATCAATATTAAGGGTGGATTTGGTCCACTACACAGTAATAGCTCATTTGAACTGATTTTTTTTTTGTCAATAAGTTTCCTTGAGAACTTTTAAGCCATGCTTATTTGACTACTGAGTAAACATATTATAACCATGTTTTGAATTAATGACTGAATCATGTAACAGAAAGAAAGGGGGATAGGAAGGAAGGAAGGAAGGAAGGAAGGAAGGAAGGAAGGAAGGAAGGAAGGAAGGAAGGAAGGAAGGAAGGAAGGGAGGAATTTTTAAATTTTTAATTAAATTTTTAAATTTTTTAATTTAAAATTTTTAAAGGAAATTCATATTGTGCTATGTTTACTACTAATAATATATTTTTACTCTTAAAAATAATAATGTGATCTATGCATCTTCAAAAAAATACAATAAAAAAAGGAAAAAAATATGTGAGGGTCAATCAATTACTGTATTTGTGACCTTACCTAACTTATTTAACTTGTCTTCCCCTGACTTTAGGGCACTATTTACTTGTTACCTATTATTATGATTACTATTACTTACATGGAAAAATTAAAATAAAATTATGAATTACTATTATAGTTATGAAATTTTAAAAAATAATAAATTGATAAAATAGACAGACTTTATGCTCTGGCTATTAACGTTTCTAAAATACTTGCTGGAATATAATCTTTGCTCTAAATATTTTATTGCCTCTTATAATTAGACAATGTATGTTGTTCAGTGTATGTTGAAATTTCAATCAGCTATTTTTAAATTTGGGGAAAATGCACAATGGCAATGTAAAGATTAATTGTAGGTAACGTGAGCATTATGTATATTCCCCTTTAAACTGAGCCCTTAAGTGGTAAAACCATGAAGAGAATGCAAGTATTTTACCTCCCACTCCAATTTCTTTCTGCCTCTTTTTCAAAAGTTGATTATTACTCCCCTTTTCTTCTGAACAGATTTGTGATTAATTAGGTAATATTTATGAAGTCTTAAATGAATATAAATAACTTTTTTCTTTTATATACAGTTGATATAATTTTTACTAATCATCAAATATTTTATCCATGAATTAAGTCATCCTTTCATCTATACAATAAATTTTTTTAAACAGCTAGTAATCGCAAAATATTGTTGAGGCAATTAGGAATAACAACAAAGAAAATAAGACTTTTTCTTTTCTTCACTTTGTAGCATATTATTTTGTAGATGAGATAAACATGGAAGTAAATAATTACAACAGAGAAGTTTCCTGTCTGTGAAAGTGATTGTCTCAGTCAGAATTTATCATTAGAGTATAGAAGGTAACAGATGTCTTCATAGAAGAAATCTGGTTTTGAAATTTAAAAATATCAAATTAGGTGAAAATCAGGAAGCCAAAAGTATGCCATACCAAAGACAAAATCTTCAATTGCTCTCTGGTGATAATTTGCTCAAAAATGTTAAATCTTTAACTCTTTGCTTGCTATCAGGGCAAATTTGCAATTTAGTATGTGTGTGTGTGTGTGTGTGTGTGTGTGTGTGTGTGTGTCTATGTAGATAGATAGATAGATAGATAGATAGATAGACAGATATACCATTCTTTGCATTACTTTTCTAGAAATTTAAAATTTCTAGAATGTTTGCATTACATTTGCTTAAGTTTCATTGAATTTGAACAATGACAAAGATATCCAAAGAATTTCTGAGTTGAATATAAGTGAAAGTGATGTGGGCTATGGGTGGGAGGCTCCTTTTCTCTTCAGAGATAACCTAAGCTGTCTGACTTGTGGGTGTGAGACAGTAAGAGGCTGCAGTCCTGTCCTTGGTGACCATGGCAATGACTCCAGTCCCAGGAAACAGTTTAACAATGCAAAGTCATAAACTTTAAGTATTCAGGGAAAATGCAAACCAAATATGCTAAAAGCTTATCTAGAATTTAGGATGTCCATGCTAAAAGCTTACCTAAGATGTGGAAGACATATATGCTAGTTCAAGCCTATTGAGAACTGAAACAAAAGAACCATTTGGCCTTTCCTCTTTGTATAAAAGGGACTCAAAAATCTTGTCCCGGGCTCAAGATTGAAACAGGAAGCTCCTGAGTCTGGCAGGCCATCAATAAACCATTTTTCCTTCTCAAAATCATTCCTGAGTCCTGGCCTCTCTATACACAAATAATTGAACCTCTCTCAAATTCTACAACAAAAGTAACACCTAATAGAAAAACAAAACAAAACAAACTGATTAGTGAGTGCTGGTCAGCTAAGATAAAGGCATAAGACAGTCCAGGATGCTGTTGTGTTACAGAATCCTTGAAAAACTAGGAAAAGCTTCCAGAGCCATCTTCCTCAAAACTCCAGAAAACAGCTAAAGGTTTGCAATACCTGGGCAAGTGCTGACTCAAGAAAATGCAGCTTTAAGAATAGGTAAGACTCATGGCACCTTTGGTAGCCAATCTCTTACCCTTCCACAATACATTATAGAGCCAAACTGTTCTTCCAATGTGGGTCTTGGGCCCTATTTTAATGTAGCAGAGTTATCCCCATTCTCCTATTGAAATATTTACATGTTGGTGCCAGTCTATCAGGGGCAGCTTGAAAGACTGCACCAGGACACACATTTCTAACTTGCCCTCCCTGTTCTTGCCCTGTAGGCAAAAACAACTTGAAGACATCTAAAGCAGTTTAAGAAATAATTAAGACAAAGAAGACTCTGGCAAAATATTTACCTGCATTAAGTCATACAATAGAGCACCTAGGATAGGGAGAAATTCTATATAATAGGGAATAGATTGGGGATATTTGAATTTCTGTAAATGGGGAAATCATAAGACCATGTGCAGGCACAGGGTCAATTAAAATGAAGAGTACTCTGTGGTTTACATTCATCTTGGTCGGATCTTCTTGATGGGAGGACTAAACTCTGAAAGAGAACACTAGTCAAAGCAGAGACAATTTGTAAAGACTGTGAAAGATGTTTATAGTGTTGGTTTGCTACTTTTGTTAGATCCTGATACACAAGGAAATATCTGAAATATCACTAGCTGGATACCAATTTAAGGATCAGATATCTTCGGGACTAATCCCAGGATAAGCTCCTTAAAATATTAAATTATACAGTGTGCAACAAAAGATTATAAGACAAAATAAAAGAAACAAGGTATAATGGACCATCCAAAGGAATAAGATAAAATATCAGAAGATATCAATGAAAAGGACCAGACTAGAAAGTAAGGAAGTTCACTATATACTGATAAAAGGATAATTCAAAATGAAAAAAAAAGTAACAAAATAAATATGCAGCTAATGAAAGAGTCCCAAAATACACAGAACAAATATTCACATATTTGTTGAGAGAATAAATGGGTACTACATTAATAATAAAAGATGTAGCAGTTTAATATTAGTGATGAATTCCAAAAAGAAATTGGTATGTTTGTGAACTGGTCTTTTCCTCTGCACATTTTAAAGTGTATTGAATTCAGAGGTTTTACTTTTACTTGATTAAGTAGTGATTAAGGCTTTGATTGGGTCATGTCAGTACAACTCACAGAAAAACTGCACCACAGAGCAAAGAGGTGGGGAGCCTTGAGCTGGAGCCCCAGGAAGTAAGCATACAGAGGAGCTTGCTCATGAGGAAAGAGAGAAGGCCCTGGGAAGAGAAACAAGCTGTTCACCTAAGAGTCTACTGTGGCCTTGTGGAGATAACAGGGCAGCTGAGCCCGGAAAGAGACAAGCCATGGAAAGAGAGAAACCCGGGAGCCAGAACTCTTACAGTTGTTGGCAGCCTTTCTGCTCTAACAAGTGGCAATAAACTCTGATGAGGGAGGTAGCTTATACTTTATGGCCTGGTAACTATAAACTTCTACCCCAAAAAAACATCCTTTATAAAAACCAGCCAATTTCTGGTATTTTGCATCAGCATCCCTTTGGCTGACTACTACAGAATTTGGTACTGAGAGCAGGGTCATGCTTTTGCAATTACCAAAAGACTGGAATAGCTTTATAAAAGGGTAAGGAGGGAAACGGACTTTGGCCCAGTGGTTAGGGCGTCCGTCTACCATATGGGAGGTCCGCGGTTCAAACCCCGGGCCTCCTTGACCCGTGTGGAGCTGGCCATGCGCAGTGCTGATGCGCGCAAGGAGTGCCGTGCCACGCAAGGGTGTCCCCCGCGTGGGGGAGCCCCACGCGCAAGGAGTGCGCCTGTGAGGAGAGCCGCCCAGCGTGAAAAGAAAGTGCAGCCTGCCCAGGAATGGCGCCGCCCACACTTCCTGTGCCGCTGACGACAACAGAAGCGGACAAAGAAACAAAAAGCAGACAAAGAAACAAGACGCAACAAATAGACACCAAGAACAGACAACCAGGGGAGGGGGGGAAATTAAATAAATAAATAAATCTTAAAAAAAAAAAAATAAATAAATAAATAAAAGGGTAAGGAGTATTTTTTGGAAGAACTGTGAGATTCTTGGTAAAAAATACCTACAGTGCTTTGAAGAGACTATTGATAGTAACATGGGCTCTAAAGTGACATTTTATGAGGTCTTAAAAGTAAATGATAAAACTATATGGGAAATAGAGGAAAGGCAATCAGTTACAGAGAACTTAGGAAGATTAACTCCTGTTGTTTTATGGAAGGAAGAATTTGAGAATGGTGAGCCAGGCATTTAGGCATTTACTTTGGAACTTTCCAAAGTAAACCTGGAGAATGTGGCTTGTCTTCTCCTTGATGCTTATTGTAAAGCATTAGATAAGAGAAATACAATGAGGACTGAATTTTTGGGCACAAAGAAAAGTGAAACTGATTCTGGAAATTCCAAGCCTCTAGAAATCAAGCTCCCAGACAATAGTGCCCTATTTGATGACCTCTGGAAATCAAGTTCCTAGATGATAGTGCCCCATTCGATGATATAACTAAACTAGGAACTTGTAAATCTGGGTTGAAGATGCAGTTATCTAGGAAAGTCTTACTGTCTGACAGCTTGGCCACCTGCTTATTGCATGCTAAATGAACAAGCTTTTAGAGAGAGCTGTATGAACAAAACTGTCAGCTTGGACTAAAGGGGCGTAGAAAGGAGAGATTGAAGGAGAAATGAACTCAAAAGGAAAATCTTAGAAAATGAGTTCTGGAATTAAGACATTGCCTAGGGCCAAGAGAGGAACCCCACCTATGTGTAGGGAGTGAGTTTGCACCAGCAGTTGGAGAAGGTGGATGTTTCACCCAATGTTCTGGGGGAGTTTGGCCACCCTAGGGTACAGAGAGGGCTGGGCACATTCTTCAAGGATTAGGGAAGTTTAGGTCAATGCCTCATAGGTCTGAGAGGGGCTGGCCTGTCTCCAGTGGATTAGGGAAGGCCAAGTGGTCAGGTCATTGCTCTGAGAGGGTTGAGCCTATATACCAAAGGTTAGGGAGAATGTTGTCTGCATGTCACTGTACTAGAAGGGTTATATCTCTAACCCAAAGATTGGGTAAAGTGTGGGCATCACCTCAACGCTCTTTGAGGGTGAGGTCTGCAGTTTGGTCAACATTCAGATGCCTGATGAGGGTGGAAACAAGAAAAATGCCGTTGGACAAGCCTATGGAAAGGGTGGATCTCCATGTGTACCCAAGGAGAAGAAACTATTGTCTTAAGAATGACTCCCAGACTTTGAAATTGAATGGAGGAGTCCCTGCAGGTTTACTGAACTGTGGAGGAGCTGTGACTGATGTTTCCTTCCCAAATTCTCCATATGGTAATATAAATGTTTTTCCTTTGTCTGTCCATTTGTGTATTGGAAGCAGATAAATGGTTTTGTTAGTTTCACAGGTCTACAACCAGAGGGAATTTGCCTCAAGACACCAGGTGCAGTGAATGTGCGATGGAAGAGGTTGTTGTTGTGGGAGGAGGGGGGGGGGGACAGAGGGTGTATGGGGACCTCATATTTTTTAATGTAACAATTAAAAGAAAATAAAGAAGAAGAAAAAGAGACAAACTGTTTCTTTAAACTGATTATGATATGATTTTGTACTTAGTAGTGTTACTTTTTTTTAGCTTTATAAAGAAATATTGTAATGTCTTTTTGAATTCAGAGGGTAGAGTGCAGAAATTGATAATATTGATGAATTCCAAAAATAAATTGGATTATGTTTGTAAACTGGTCTTTTCCTCTATACATATTAGAGTGTATTGGGTACAGAGGTCTTACTTTTACTTGATTAAATAATGATTAAGTCTTTAATTGGGCTATGTCAGTAGGACTTACAGAAAAAAATTGCACCACAGAGCAAGGCAGTGGGAGTCTTGAGCTGGAGGTCTGGAAATTAGCACACAAAGGAGCTTTTTTGTGAGAAAAGAGAGAAGGCCCCAGGAAGAGAAGCTATTAGCCTAAGAGTCTATAGCTGGCCTAGTGGAGATAACAGAGCCAGTGAGCCTGGAGTCAGGCAAGCACCAGGAAGAGAGGAACCCAGGAAGTCTGATCTCTTAGAGATGTCAGCAGCCATATTGTTCTAACATTTGGTAATAGACTTTGGTGAGTGAGGTAACTTGTGCTTTATGGACTGGTAACTGTAAACTTCTATCCCAAATAAACACCCTTTATAAAAACCAACTTATTTCTAGTATTTTGCATCAAAAAAGCTAGAGGACTTCCAGGAACATATGGCTAGAGTCAGTAAGCAAGGCTCAACTCTATTACAAAAACAATATAGAAAGGGAAAAAGCTGCCCAATGAATCTGCTTTGGGGGTCAGCAGTCCTGGACAATGCTTGGCAATCTCCAAGATGGCAAGGGACAGAAAGACAAAGAACCCAAAATGACAAATATGAGTTATTAAACCATCTTGGTAGCTGGAAAAAGGACCCATCTGCTACCCTCAAGGAGGAGTGATTGGATAAAATTCATGGCCCATGAGAGAAGGGAACAGATGTCTTCCTACCTGAGGAGAGAAAGAGTGTCATGGAGGGTGGAGAATAGTTTCTCTTCAGTGAATTTGACCAGCAGAGCCTGCTTTGAATTTTGACTCCAGCAAGACCAGAAGCACAGGCAAGCAGAAGCTGAAAGAAACATCTCTGTGGAAAGTCTTGCCAAGTCCCACCTGCCAGCTGGCAGGGAAACTGCAAGGAGAAAAACTGCTTTTATGTCTCTGTTAGCCTGATCCCCTGGGAGAAAATCTCCACACTATTAGCGACTCCCTTGACTCGTTTTGATAACTTAGGCTGGGCAATTTTAATAACTCAGAATAAGTTGAACAAAAACTCAAAGAGCTGTGGGAAAAAAAAAATAGAACATTAGTCAAGAACAAGAAATTGACTGCCAGAGTAAATTCACTAACATATTCAGATATCTAAACATTAGCAAAAAAATTACAAGCCATACCAGGAAACATGGAGAGATGTCCCAGCCAAAAAACAAACCAAATATCCTGAGAAGATACAGGATTTAAGCAACCAACCAATGATAGTCACACAAATCTCCTACATAAATTCAAAGAATTGAAGGAAAATATGACTAAAGAAATAAAGGATATTAAGAAGACTCTGGGTGGGCATAAAGAATAATTTGAAAGCCTGCACAGAAAAGTAACAGAGCTTATGGGAGTGAAAGATACAATAAATGAGATTAAAAATACATTATGAGTGCATAAGGATACTATTGGGAGACTTTGCAGGGTCGAGGGGGGCTAGGGTTGGGAGATGGGTCAGATGGTCCATTGAATGGGGGGGGGTGGTTTGGGGTGAGTGGGTGAACTTGGAAGATTGTCAAGTACGTGGCTGATACTATAATGTTGAGAAAACATTTAAAAAATACAATAAGGAAGTATTATTTGTTTAAAGTGTTTGACGGGGGGCATCTGGCATGGGGTTCACCTGGAACAGGCTACTAGGGAGTGTGTGAGTGCTCATCTTGTCATATTGTGTTATATCAGTGGGTGGAGATACATACAATGAGCAGGAAAGTGTAGTATCCCCATCCTGGAGTGAACTGAAGTTCTCAAACAGCAGAGAAGGTGTCTCTCAAGAGCATGGGTGGCTCCCAAAGGGGGAGAACAGACTAGGGTGTCAATCCCTCCATATTGTTGTAAGTATCTATGAATCTTGTCCTTCAAGCAGTGAAGCTTAGTTGTCACTGTGGGCTCTGAGGAGAGGGGGAGAGAGGAATAGAATAGATGGAAGTGGGGGTAATTTGGGGGCAATGGAAGTATTCCACAAGATCATGCAATGATGGATATAAGCCATTTTAAATTTCACCAAATATTTATAAAAGTGTATAGTCTATGTTGCAGTTTGATACGGTTATGAATTCCACAAATAGATATTAGATTATGTTTGTAAACTGTTCTGTACCTGGGCATGACTGAGTTATGATTAGGGCTTTGATTAGATCATGTCATCAGGACATTGAGTCCCCACCCCTTGTTGGGTGGGCACTCACAGGTAAAAGACATGTCAAAGGACAGGGTTGAGGGCTTTTTGATGCTGGAAGTTTTAGATGTTAGAGTTTTGATTTGGAGCCCCAGGAAGTAAGCACACAGAAGAAAGAGAAGCAAGATGCAGGAAAGGAAGACCTGAGCCAGAAGAAGAACACAGAGAAATAGCAATGGTTCCTTAAACACAGCAGAAACCCCAGGGAGAGAGACACAGTCATTTGCCTCATAGTCGACAACAGACCTAGTGGAGAAAACAGAGGACCTGAGCCCAAATCGGAGCAAGACCTGGGAAGAGAGGAACCCAGGAACCCTGAACCCTGGCAGATGCTGCCAGCCATCTTGCTTCAACATGTGGAAATAGATTTTGTGATGGAAGTAATTTATGCTTCATGGCCTGGTATCTGTAAGCTCCTACCCCAAATAAATACCCTTTATAAAGGCCAGCAGATTTCTGATATTTTGCATAAGCACCCCTTTGGCTGACTAAGACAGCCTAAAATGTAAACCATAATGTAATCAAAATTTAGAAAAGTGTACAATCTAAAATATAAACTATAATGTAAGCTGTAATGGAACCATGGTTGGTAGCTATGTTTCAATATATGTACATCAGCTATAACAAATACAACATCCACATATAAAAAGATCATTGCTGAGGAAATGAGATAAGGGTTTGATGTTGAGTATATGTGAGTCCCCTATTTTGTATATGTGACTTCTCTGTGATCTAAAACTTTTTTGAAGACAAAATTTTTTAAAAAAGGGATATAGACACTGCAGAAGGAATAGAGGACATTGCCTTGCCACTGTACATGCAGGACAACACCTATTATTGTGTTGAAAGTCAAAATGTCAAAAACATCAAAGTTTTTTGATATTTTTCAATTTATAATATCCAATTTATTTTTTATTTCATTTTAGTTTTTCTAAATTATGTATTCTATTTCTAATATTTAAATCTGTCAATACTATTTCATTTTTCTACTAATTGAATTTGGTAATATATTATATTTCATTTTTGAAGAAGTTTTGGATCACAGAGGGGTTCGACTATGGTAGGGGAGGAACAATGGTGTGGGGTGCATGGGTGGAAGGGAGTTCTCTGGGGCATGCATATAAGGTATATAAATATGTTTATATGTTCATTGAGTATTTTCAGAGCAGATAGAGTTACACATGACAGCTTAGGGAGTGCTGAGTTCTCTTCCCGGGGAGCTCTGTCACATTCTCCAATGTAACAGCAACAATCCTCCAAGTGCAAGGACAAAGACCAGTGAAGAAGGATGGCGCAATGATAGGCCCTTGATCCTGATGACTATGCTTATGAGCCTGTGTGCTTGAAATTTCAACTAGGCTTAGAGCTGCAGACTGTCTAAGAGTTACCTCCTTATGACCTCCATGTTGCTCAAATGTGGTCACTCTCTAAGTGAAACTCCGCTTGTAAATGTATTACCTTCCCCCCAGCAAAGAAAATGACCCCTGGGGATGAACCTCCCTAGCGCCAGGGGATTAATACTAAGCATCAGCTGGTGATGCAGCTAGAAAGAGACCTTGAATAAAAAGGGGAAATGGTAAAGACAAATGAGTTTATATGTCTAAAAGACTTCAAAGTGAGTCAGGAGGTCATCAGAAGGGTCACACTTACACATGTCTCAGCAGGATCCCAGAGACAGCCTAAGCAGATACAACTCCAGGTACTGGTGTTCCTGAGGGTTATGGAGACACATGAGTTCTATAGTCAAGACAGATGGCTCTGGAGTTTATTGCCTTGCCAGTGGGTTCTACTTTGGAAAATTTGTGCTCCTGAATGTGATGAGGTTGGACTCAGATGTGACCTCTCTACACATGCCTATTTTGTCACTTTTACTGTACCTGTGGTTGGCACTGGAGTTTGTATATGCTCAAGAGACTTGAATTTCTGGACTGGCCATGTGCCAGCTGGGCCCTGAGCCTCAACAGAGTTGCAACAGTTACTCTCTGTTTCAGTGGACTTATCCAGGTCAGCTAACAGGAAGGTGAAGATGGTCAGTCACCACACCAGGGAACCAAGGGAGTACAACTACAAATAGGAGAATCACATCCATCAGCCATGTGAGACCTAACCCCCTTTTCAATTTAGTGGTGGAGTTGCCATCCCAGGTCCTCAGGATAGAGGAATAAAATATGGATTAGAATGGACTTACTGGTTTTCTACTAGAATTATTGTGACTCTAGCAATGGAAGAAATTGTATCACTGATGTGGAGACAGTGGCTGTGGGACTTGTTGAAGGCAGGGAGAGGGAAGAAGAGTTGTGATATGGGAGTATTTTTGGGACTTTGAGTTGTCCTGAATGATATTGCAGGGACAGATACAAGACCTTATATATCTTGGCATAACCCACTGAATGGACAAGAGAGAGCATAAATTACAATGTAAACTATAATCCATGCTGTGTAGCAGTGCTCCAAAATCTATTCATCAAATGCAATGAATGTGCCACACTGATGATAGAGGTTGTTGATGTGGGAGGAGTGGGAGGGGATGGGGAGTGGAGTATATGGGAACCTCTCATATTTTTTTATGTAACATTTTTTGTGATCTATGTATGTTAAAAAAAAATCCCTCTTCCAGAATAAATAAATAAATAAATAAATAAATAAATAAATAAATAAATGTCATTGCCAAACACAAGGTCAGAAGCATTTCCTTCCATATTTTCTTCCAAGATTTTTATAATTATATCTCTTTGCTTTAGGACTCTATTTTGAGTTAATTTTTTATAATGTGTTAGGAAGTAGTACAACTTCATTCTTTTGATGTGGTTATGCAGCTGTCCCAGAACCACTGTTAAAAGGCTTTTTTTCCTCCATTGAATTGGTTTGGCAGCCCTCTGGAAGATGAAATAATTGTAAATGTGAAGGTTTATTTCTGGGCTTTCAAGTCTATTCTGTTGAATTATATGCATATCCTTATGCTCACACCACTTTGCCTTTGTTAATGTAGCATTTATTAAATTTTGAAATTGGGGAAAAATTCATTATGGGAAGGGGATGCAGCTCAAGAGATTGAGTGCCTGCATCCCATGTATCAGGTCCAGGGTTCGATCACTGGTACTTTCTAAAAACAAAACAAACAAACAAATTAATGGGAAAAAAACAATGCTCATTGGGGGACTGGATGTAGCTGAGTGGTTGAGCACCTGCTCCCAATGTATGAGGTTCAAGGTTCAATCCCTGGTACTTCCTAAAAATATATGTTAGAGGCACATATGAGCAGATTTGAATTGCTCAGAGACAGACATTGTAATAACAAGGAGAGAACATATAACTAGAAAAGACAGGAGTATAGAAATAGAACTAAATGGGAAAAAAAATGAAATGGGTTTCAGGAAATTGAATGACAACACAAAACATACAAGCATACACCTTACTGGTGTCCAGAAGAAAAAGAGAATGAAAAAGGGGCAGAAAGAATATTTGAGGAAATAGAGACTGAAAACTTCCTAGCCCTTATTAAAGACATAAATATCAATATCCAAGAGGAACAATGTACCCCAAACAGAATAAATCTGAATAGACCTACTCCATGAAACTACGTTCAAAAGGATAATATTAGAGATACAGAAAGTATTCTGAAAGAAGCAAGAGGAAACCAAAGCATAACATACAAATTAATTTCAATAAAATTAAGTGCTGTCCCGTGCTCAAAAAACATGGAGGTGAGAAGACAGTTGTATGATATATTTAAGGTTCTGAAAGAGAAAAACTTGCAGCCAAAAATTCTGTGTCTGGCAAAATTATCCTTGAAAAGTGAGATTGAGCTTAAAGTTTTCATAGACAAACTAATTGATAGAGCATGTTACTAAAACCAGAACTATAAAAGATAGTAAAGAAAATGCTGCAGCCTGAAAGGAAAAACAAAAACAAAAACAGAAAAAACAAGTATGACACATGTGGAGAAATTATAGAAATGCAGATTATTAAGAAAGGTAAATTTAAGAGTAAGAAGACAGTCAATAGTAAGATATGATAAGGGAAAATCAAAGGATAAAATAGACCAAGTAAGTATTGCCTTTACAGGAATAAATTTGTATATTAATGACTTGAAATCTCCAATCAAAAACATATATGGATAGAATGGATTAAAAAATATGAAGAATCTATATGCTATACACAAGAGACTCACCTGAAGAGTAAGGACCCAACCAGGTTGAAATTGAAAATTTAGAAAACAATATTCCATGCAAATAGAAACCAAAAAACATCTGGGGTAGTGACACTAATACTGGACAAAGTGGACTTTAAATGAAAATCTGCTGTAAGGGATGAAGAAAGTCTTTACATATTAATAAAAGAATCAATTCATCAAGGAAAAATAACTATAATGAATATTTACACACCTAACATACATGTCTCAAAATACATGAGGCACACAGAGGCAAAACTGAAGGAAGGAATAGATGTCTCTAAAATAATAAAATAATACAGTACTCTCAGTATTGGGTTGAACATTTGAACTTAGCATAAATAAGGAAAATAAATAAAGAAACAGAGATTTTGAATAATATGATAAATGAACTAGACCTAACACACATTTATAGAACATTACATCCCAAAACATCAGGATATACATTCTTTTCAAGTGCTCATGGGTCTTTCTCCAGGATAGAACAGATATTGGGTCACAAGGCAGGTCTCAATAAATTTAAAAAGATTGAAATTATATAAAATACTTCATCTGATCATAATGGAATGAAGCTGGAAATCAATAATGGATGGGAAAAAAATCATCAACGATAATGGAACTAATAGTTCAGCAAAATGGTAGAATTCAAGATTAATACATAAAAATCAATAGTGTTTCTGTACACTACTCATGAGCAATCTGAAGAGGAAATCAGAAAAGTTCCATTATTAATAGTGACTAAAATAATGAAATATTTAGAAATAAACTTAACCAAGGACATCAAGGACTTGTATTCAGAAAACCACAAAATATTGCTAAAAATAATTGAAGACAAATAAAAGGAAGGATATTCCATGTTCATGTACTGGGAAATTAAATATCATTAAGATGATACTACCCAAACTGATTTACAGATTTACATATTCAAAACATTCCCAATAAAAATCCCAACAGTCTTTTTTGCAGAAATGGAAAAAACAATTATCAAATTTATTTGGAAGTATAAGTGGCTCCAAATAGCCAGCAATGTATTAAATAAGAAGTATGAAGTTGGAGGACTTTCCCTTCCTAAGTCTAAAGCATATTTCTCAGTACAGTGGTAAAAACAGCATGACACTGGAATAAAGATAGACAGATTGACTAATGGAACTGAATCAAGAACTCACAAATAGACCCTCACATCTATGGTAATCTGATATTTGATAAGGGTGTCAAGCTCACCCAGCTGGGGCAGAGCAGTCTAGTAAACAATGGTCCTGGAAGAACTAGATATCCATACACAAAAGAAAGAAAGAGGATCCTTATTTCACACCTTATATAAAAATTAACTCAAAGTCAATCAAGGACTTAAATATAAAATCAATAACTATAAAACCCCTAGAAGAAAATAGGGAAACTTCTTCAAGATCTTGTGGTGGATGGTAGTTTCTTAAACCTTAGATCCAAAGAATGAGTAACAAAAGAAAAAATAGACATATGGGACCTCCTCAAAATTAAACAGTTTTGTTCTTCAGAAGACTTTGTCAAAGTCAAAACAATTCACTCAATAGGAGAAAAAAAATATTTGGAAACCACATATCTGATGAGGGTTTGATATTCATATTATATAAAGAGATCATGCAACAAAACAATCTGAAAAACCAGCAATCCAATTAAAAACTGGGCATAAAATTTAAAGTTTTCTCCAAAGAGAAAATACAAATGTCCAAAAATCCTATGAAAAATACTCAAATTTCCCTATTAGGGAAATGCAGAACAAAAGTACAAGACACCATTTTACATCCTAAAGAATGACCATTTTTAAACAAAACAAAACAAAACAAAAACAAAACAGAAAGCTACAAGTGCTGGAAACATTGTGGAGAAACAGTAAAATTCCTTCACTGTTGGTGGAAATGTAGAATGGTGCAGCCTCTGTGGAAGACAGTTTGGCAATACCTCAGGAAGCTGAATATAAAACTGCTGTATGATTGAGCAATCTTATTACTAGGAATATATTCAAAGGAACTGAAAGCAAGGAACAGATATATGAATAGAAATGTTCATACCAGCATTATTCACAAATTACTAAGATATCGAGCCAGTCCCAGTGTTTATCAATCGATGAATGGCTAAACAAAATGTGGTATATTCACGCAATGAATGCTATTCAGCTCTAAAAAGAAATGAAATTGGGATGCAAATGACTACATGGATCAACCTAGGGGATTTTTGTTGAGTGAAATAAGCCAGACACAAAAGGACACATATTTTGTGGTCTCACTAATATGAACTAGTTGAGTGTAACACATGAGCATAATTCAGGAGATTTTTAAATAGAATTGTGGCTGAAAGGGGTAGTCTGTGGATGAAAATGTCAATTAAAAAGAAACTGGAGAATAATCTAGGGAATGAATAATATAGTGATTTTGGTGGTTAATCAAGATTGTCATTAATAGCATAAATATACAAATTTTTTTCTTTTACAAAGTTCTAAGAATATGGTGATACATGGGAAAATTATAAGTAATGTAACCCCTGGATGATAGTTAACAGCAATATTGTAATATTTTGTAACTATGATAAGAAGATATTATTTCAACCATAAGGGATGACAATTGCGGATATAAGGGAGAAGGGATTTTTCCTTTTGTAGCAATGAAAACATTCTAAAATTGACTGAGGTGATGTCAGCACAACTCTGTAATGAAAATGAGAGCCACAGAGTATGCAGTTTGAATAGATTGTACAAAGCATGGGACTATATAACAGAGGGAATCCAGTAGTGGATGATGGACTGTGGTAACAGGCCAAATATGGGAGCATTTTCTCCTGAACAATAGCAAATACACAATACTAATATAGGCTCTTAATAATTGGGTGGCTAAGATATTTGCTATAGTTAGCAATAATTTGACAATGCTCTTTCACAGTTTGTAACAAATCTTCACAGTAAGGTGTTGGTGGTAGGGAGATGTATGAGAGCTCTGTATGGTGATATCATGTTGGTTTTGTAAATTCACAAATTTTACTATCCACTTACTGTTTATGTATGTTCATGAATGAATGGCATACTGCATTCATATTTTACTTAAAAACCAACAACAAAGGGGTAGAACACCTAGACAGAAGACCAATAAGGAAATTGAAGAATAAAATGATACTTTTAACCAAGTATGCTTAATACACATATAAGGAACACATAATCCATCTGCAGCAGAATATATTCTTCTCAAGTGCACATGAAACTTTCTCCAGGATAGAACAAGTTAAATCACAAAACAAGTCTTAATAAATTCAAACATATTCTAATCATGTAATGTATATTCTCCAATCACAAAGGAATGAAGCTAAAAATCAATAACAAAGGCAGAACTGGAAAATTAATAAATACATGAAAATCTAATAATGCACTTTTAAACAACCAATGGATCAAAGAAGAAAACAAAAAGGAAATTAAAAATATCTATAGGCAAATAAAAGTGAAAGTAAAACATACTAAAATTTTTATGATTTGGCAAAAGTGATGCTGAAAAGAAAGTGTATATGTCAAACTGCTTATATTAAATGTAAAGAGCAATAAAAAATTAGAGACCTAACCTCACAACTGGAGGATCACCAAAAGATCAAAGTAAACCAAAGACATGGGAATAAGGCTATAACAAAGATTAGAGGAAACAGAAATGTAATAGGGAATTTAAAAAACAATCAAATCAACAAAATCAAAAAATGCCTTTTTGAAAAGATAAATAAAATTGACAAATTTTAGCTATACTGACAAACAAACATGTGAGAAGTTACACAAAAAAATACAATATGAAAATGGAAGGATTATTGCCACCCCACAGAAGTAAAAAGGATTATAAGAGCAATCTATGAACAATTGTATGACAACAAATTAGTTAACCTAGATGAAATGGACATATTCCTGGAAACACAAAAATTAACCTCACTGACTTAAAAAGAAGTAGAAGTACTCAATAGACCAATAACCAGTAAAGAGTCTAAATCAGTAATCATAAAACTTCTCCAAAACAGAAAGCTCAGGATCAATCAGATGGCTTCACAGGTGAATTCTACCTAACATTCCAGAAAAAACTTAACACTAGTCATGCTCAAACACTTCCAGAAAATTGAAAAGGAAGGGAAATTCCCTAACTCATTCTATAAGACCAATGTCACCTTAACACCAATGCCAGATTAAGATATCACAAGATAGAAAACTACAGACCAATATCTCTTATGAATATAGAAGCTAATATACCCAACTAAATACGGGAGAACTGAACCCATATTAAAAATATAATATACCATAATCAAGTGTGATATATTCCTTATATACAAAGTGGTTCAATGTTAAGAAAATCAATTAGTGAAACATACAACAATAATGGAACAAATGAACAAAGCCCACACATGATCATCTCAACTGGTGCAGAAAAAGCATTTGATAAAATTCAGCACTCTTTCTTCATTAAAAAAGAAAAAGCTTAGAAAACTAGGATTAGAAGGAAACTTGCTAAATATGATGAATAGTATATATGGAAAACCCACAGGTAACAAAATACTCAAAAGTGAAGACTTAAAATTTTCCCCTAAGATCAGGGAAAAGAGATGAATGCCTATTATCATGATTGTTATTCAACATTATAATAGAAGTTCTGACCAGAGCTATTAGGCAAGAAAAAAATAAAATAAAAGCTTCCCAAATTAGGAAGGAAAAAGTTATACATACTCTATTTGCAGATGGCAATTTACTATATGTATATAGAAAATCCTGAAAAATCTACAAGTTTACTGGGGCTAATGAACAAATTCAACCAAGTGTCAACATACAGATCAACATGCAAAAATCATTGTGTTTCTATACAATATTAGTGAAAAATCTGAAGAAGAAATCAAGAAGAAATTTCCACTATACAGAAACTTAATAAATCAAATATCTAGGAATAAATTTAAGAAAGGAAGTAAAGGGCTTACACATGGAAAGCTAAAAAACATTGCTAAAAAAATAAAGAAGACCTACATGATTGGAAGGACATTATTTATTCATGGATTGAAAGACAAAATATTGTTAATATTACAATTTATTTTATGTTATTATTTAATGCTTCAATTGATTTACAGATTCAATACAATCCCAATCAATATTCTAACAGCCTTCATTGCAGAATCAGAAAAGCCAATCATCAAATTTATACGGAAGGGTAAGGTTCCCAAATAACCAAAACCATCTTCTAAAATAAGAACAAAGCTGGAGCATGCATGCTTGCTAATTTTATCATTTATTGCAAAGCTACAGTAATCAAAACAACATGGTACTGACATAAGGACAGACATACAGACCAATGAAATTGAATTGGTAGTTGATAAATAAACCATCATAACTCTGCCAATTCATTTTAACAATGGTGCCAAGTCCACTCAACAGGGAAAGGAAAGTCTCTTCCATAAATGGTGGTAGAAAAACTGGGTATCATATGCAAAAGAATGTAAATTGTCTTCTTTCACACTCCATATAAAAAGGTCAACTAAAAAATGGATCAAAAGCTTAAATATAAGAAGGAAAAGTATAAAGTTCCAAGAAGAAAACATAAGGAAACATGTTCAGGACTCTGTGTTAGGCAATAGTTTCTTAGGTGTTGCACCAAAAGCATCAGAGAAAAAAAATTTAAAAAATAGATAAATAGCATTTCATCAAAATTAAAAACTTTTGCACATGAAAGGACTTCATTATGAAAGAAAAAGAAAAACTAGAATGGGAGAAAATATTTGAAAACACTTATCTGAATAAAGTTTCAAATTCAGAATATGTAAAAACATTTTAGAAATCAACAACAAAAAATCAAAAGTTTTGATTTTAAATTGGGCAAAAGACTTCAATAGACATTTCTCAAAGAAGATATACAAATAGACAAATAAACATCTGAAAACGTGCTTAACACTTTTAGACCCTTGGGAAATGCAAATGAAAACCACTAGATAACATTACACTCACAGGAATGGCTACTATTAAAAACAAAGGAAAATAATCAGTGTTGAAAAGGCTGTGGAAAAATAGGAACATTCATTCATTGATAGTGGATTGCAAAATGGTGCAATCATTGTGGAAGACAGTTTGGCGGCTCCACAGCAAGCAGAGTACAAAATTAACATATGACCCAGCAATCCTACTACTAGGTATATATACAAAAGAACTGAACGCAAGTACTCAAAAAGATATTTGTATAGAATTGTTCATTGTGGTCATATTCACAATTTCCAAAAGACAGAAGCAACCCAAATGTCCTTCAACAGATGAATAAATAACCAAAATAAGGAATATATATACAATAGAATGTTAGTTATTCATAAATAGGAATGGGGTTCTGATACATGTGATAACATGGGTAAACCTTGAAGACATCATATTGAATGAAATGATCCAGATACAAAAGAATAAATACTCTCTAATCTCACAGATATGAAATTATTAGAATAGAGCCAAAAATTAGAAAACAGTTTACCAGAGGATGAGGTCAGAGTTAATGTTTAATTGGTACAGAATTTCTGTTTGTGGTAATGGAAAAGTTTTGGTAATGGGTGGTGATGATATCACTACATTGTGGGAGAGTAATAGACAGCACTTAAATATATATTTAAATGTGGCCAGGGATGGAGCAAGATGGTATCAGAGTGAGTGCACGCTCATCATCTCCCGTGCAAACCTACCCAACAGGAGGTTTCTGGAAATCAATCTGGAGACAGTGCGACAAAAGAAGTGCTTCCTCAAGCTAAAACCATGAGTTTCTGGCACTCGAACTGGAAGTTGTAGAAAGGTTAAACCTTTCCCTTAGGGCTGTTAGCCACAGCATTCCCTGAACACCACTGGTTACAAAGCAGCATTCCCAAGCATCTTGCCCCCAAACATGCAATCACTGAATTCTTGTTCTCTGAACCTCATTCCCCGAACCCTGCATTCCCCATAACCCACCCTCCCTATAACTTGCATCCCCCAAACCCATGTTCCCTGAGCCCACATTCCCCCAAGCCCACTTACCCTGAACTCAGTACTCCCCAAACCCTGGCATTCCTCTAGCCTGCTGATCTCAGACAAACTCTGAGAGTGGAACAGGTCTGAGGAGTGCATGTTCAATTGTCTGGTCCTGCCTTTTTCTGAGCTTGGAGGAGTAGGCCAGCTGGCATGGGGAAAGACTAGGAAGAGAAAGCGAGGGGAAGTGAATCTCCTGAGAGAGCCCAATACCTAAATGCGCTGGGATAGGGAAAATTGGTCTGGGAGAAGGTGGAGTCAGGCAATTAACAAGGCCAGTGCAACACATCTAAGGGAGGTGGACAGTAGGACATTTTTGGTAGGCTTCCAATAGCATATTTAGGGTTCCCAGCAAGATGTGGTTGCTCTCAAAGAGACTAAGAGTCATTATTTTCTGTGATGAGTTGGTTCATCAGGGTCCCATTTGAATCTCGGAGGGGAGCTCTCACATGGGTTTCATGCTGTCCCAGAAGAGAGGCAAGTGAGGAAGGGAGAAAAGAAGGATAGACTCCTTAGCAGTTTATTCAATTGCAAAGAGGATTCCTTGCTTGAGACCTTGTCTCTTCTTGTATGTTTGTTTGTTTTCTTGTCTTTCCTTCCTCTTTATCCACACACTGCCCCTCATTTTTTCTCTTTTGCCTTTTTTCTTTTTTCTTTTTCTATTAGGTGCTACAAGCGGTGTTTCTAGTTTGCTGTGCTTCATCATCCTCGATTTCCTCTTTTCTGTGTGTACTGATATTGACTACCAATGCTATCCCTTTTTCTTTATATCTTTCTATCTTCCATCTTCTGTTGTTTCTCTTCTGTTGTTACATTCCACCTCTTTTTGTTTAGCCCCAGATTTTCATTGTAGGTACTCCACTTTTTTATTGTTATACCTCTACACAGCTTACATGAGTTTAATATTCATTCTCCTAGATCTCACATGGTCCTTCCGCAAAAGTTACTATCAATACTATTATTATATTTTTGCTTTTCTTACATCTTTTGCCTTCCCTGGCCCTAATATGATTCCTTCCAGGGAACTTAGAAAACACAAGGCAATAGAATAAGAACAAAGGGTCAAAAAGAAGACTTAAAACAAACACAAAAACAGCACCTAAATAAATGCTGAGACTAGACAGAGAAGCTAGTCAACTGAACAAAACCATCAAGATACAATGATGACCAGATAGCAACAAAAAATTACAAACTGCATCAATAATCAGTAAACCATGGCCCAGTCCAATGAACAAAGTAAATACCAGGAAGAGGATCAGAACATCAAACAACTAATCAAATCTCTCAAAACATATATCATCGACCAAATTAATGAAGTAAGGAAGAGATTAAGGATATTAAGAAAACACATGGAGAGCTTATAGAAGAAATTATAAATGTACGCAAAAAGATAATGGATATGATGGTGATGAATGGCATAATCTAAGAAATAAAAAAAATACGCTCTCAGAAATAACAGCAGATTTGGAGAGGCAGAGGAAAGAACAGTGATATGGAAGAGAGTATATTTGACGTCAGATAGTCAGATTGATTCATAAAAAGATAGAAAAAATGCAGCAGGGATTTAGGGACCTGAATGACAACACAAAATGTACAAATATATGCATTATAGGCATCCCAGAATGAGAAGAGAAGGGAAATGGGACAGATGGGGTGTTGGAGGAAGTAATGGCTGAAATCTTCCCAAACCTATTGAGGGAGATTTATGTACATGCCCAGGAAGCACAATGCACCCCAAACAGCATAAATACAAACATGCCTACCCCAAGATATATACTTGACAAATTATGCAGTGCTCAAGACTAAAGAGAAAATACTGATGGCAGCAAGAGAAAAGAGAACCATCACATACAAGGGAAGATTAATAAGATTAAATGCTGATTTCTCATCTAAAACCATGGAGGCAAGAAAGCAGTGGTATGACATAGTCAAGATACTAAAAGAAAAATATTTCCAACCAAGAATACCCTATCCTGCAAAGCTGGCATTCAAAAATGACGGAGACTTCAAAATATTTGCAGATAAACAGAAGCTGAGAGTATATCAACAAGAAACCTGCCCTTCAAGAAATACTAAAGGGAGTTCTGCAGGAAGAAAGAAAAAAAAAAACAGGAGAGACAGAGTTGGAGGAGAGTGGAAGAACAATTAAAAAGACAAAAAGAGAAAACATCAACAATATATGACATACACAAATCCAAAGAAAATATGGCTAATGTATGTAATTCCTTGAAAGTGATAACACAGAATGTCAATGGATTAAACTCACCTGTCAAGAGACATGGATTGGAAGAATGGATAAGTAAATATGACCTATCTATATGCTGTCTACGAGAAACCGTTAGACCAAGGGATTCAAGGTAGTTGAAAGTGAATTACTGGACAACAATCTTACAAGCAAACAATAACCAAAAAAAGGACAGGAATAGCTATACTGATATTAGGCAAAATAGACTTCAAATGCAAAACTATTGTGAGAGACAAAGATGAGATGAACATTACATATTAGTAAAAGGGGTAATCTTTCAAGAAAAAAGAACAATCATAAATATTTATGCTCCTACAGGATGCCTCCAAATACATGACACAAACCCTGGAAAAACTAAGTGAAGGAATAGCTGCCTCTACAATTATAGTGGGGTCTTTAATACACCACTGTCATCATTGGGTAGAACATCTCAACAGAGAATCAGTAAAGAAACAAAGATTTTGAACAATATATTAGTGGAGCTGGATATAATAGAAATATGCAGAACATTACACCCAAATACAGCAGGATATACATTCTTCTCCAGTGAACCTGGATCATTCTCCAAGATAGACCACATGCTAGGCCATAGAAAAAGTCTCAATGAATTCAGAAAGATTGAAATCATACAAAATAATTTCTCTGACCACAGTGAAGTAAAACTGGAAATCTGTAAGGGCCAGAGGCCCCAATTAGACACCAAAATATGGAAGTTAAGCAACACACTCTTAGACAGTGGGTCAAGGAAGAAATCTTAAAAGAAATCGATGTCTACCTTGAAACTAATGAAAATGACAACACATCATCTTATGAGATGCAGCAAAAACTGTACTGATAGGGAATTTCATAGCCATAAATTCATATATCAAAAAGGAAGAAAGAGCTAAAAGTGAAGACCTAACTGCACACTTGGAGGAAATAGTAAAAAACAACAAATGGGGAAGTGGACTTGGCCCAGTGGTTAGGGCATCCATCTACCACATGGGAGGTCTGCAGTTCAAACCCTGGGCCTCCTTGACCCATGTGGAGCTGGCCCATGCACAGCGCCGATGTGCGCAGAGTGCTGTGCCATGCAGGGGTGTCCCCCGTATAGGGGAGCTCCACATGCAAGGAGTGCTTCCCGTAAGGAGAGCTGCCCAGCATGAAAGAAAATGCAGCCTGCTCAGGAATGGCGCCGCACACATGGAGAGCTGACACAACAAGATGACACAACAAAAAGAAAAACAGATTCCTGTGCTGCTGACAACAACAGAAGCAGACAAAGAAGAACACACAGCAAATAGATGCTGAGAACAGACAACTGGGGCAGGGCGGGGGAAGGGAGGAATGAAGGGGAGAGAAATAAATAAAATAAATAAATCTTAAAAAAAAAAAACAGCAACAAACTAATCCCAAAGGAAGAAGAAAGAAAGAAAGAACAAAGATCAAAGCAGAACTAAATGAAATAGAAATAAGAAAGCACTAGAAAAAATAAACAAAATGAAGAGCTGGTTCTTTGATAAGATGAATAAAATTGACAAACCCTTAGCTAGACTTACAAAGAGAAAAAGAGAGAAGATGCAAATACACAAAATAAGACTGAGAAAGGGGATATCACCACTGATCCCACAGAAAGAAAGGCTATCGTAAGAGGATACTTTGAAAAACTATATGCCTGTCAACAAGGACACTTTAGAAGAAATGGACAAATTCCTAGAAACACATAAGCAGCCTACATTGATGAAAGAAGAAATTGATGATCTCAATAAACCAATCTTAAAGAAAGGATAGAATCAGCCATTAAAAACCTCCCAACTAAGAAATGGCCTGGGCTTCACAGGTGAATTCTACCAAACATTCCCGAAAGAACTAACAAGAATCTTGCTTAACTCTTTCAAAAAATTAAAATAGAAGAAAATTGTCTAATTCATTCTATGCTACCAACATTGCCCTAATACCAAAGTCAAACAAAGACACTACAAGAAATGGAAGTGTTTTTCAAGATAGTGAAATGATGGATATAGAACATGTTAAATTTCACCCAAAATTTACAAAAGTGTATGGTCTAAAATATAAACCATTATGTAAACCAAAATGGAACCATGTTTGGTAGATATGTTTCAATATCTGTACATCAGCTACAGCAAATATAACTTGACTATCTAAAAAGATCATTGCTGGGGAAAGCAGAAAAAGATTCGAGTTGTATATATAGGAGTCTCCTGTATTGTATACGTGACTTTGCTGTGATCTAAACTTTTTTTGAAGATGAAATTTAAAATTAAAAAAAAGGAATGTAGACACTGAGAAAGGAATGGAAGAGATTGTCTTGACACTGTACATACAGGGCAACAGCTATTACAGTGATGAAAGGCAAAATGTCAAAAACAAAATTTAATGGTATTTTTCATTTTTAACACCTCAATTTATTTTTTACTTTATTTTTGGCTTTTCTAAATTAGTTTGTACTCTATTTCTAATCTTTAAACTATCATTAATATTTCATTTTTCCACTATTTGAATTTGGCAATGTATTAGGCTTCATTTTTTAAGAAGTTTGGGACCCATGCTGGGGGGAAGATAATGCATTTACAAGCTGAGTTTGGCTTAGAGAGTAGCCACATTTGAGCAACACTGAGGCTCTCAGGAGGTAAGTCTTAGGCACCCTGCAGCTCTAGGCCTAGTTCGAATTTCAGGCACACACACTTATAAGCATAGTCATCAGTATCAAGTGTTCATCATTGGACCATCCTTCTTCATTGGTCCTTGCCCTTGTACTTGGGTGATTGTTGCTGTTCCACTGTGGAATGTGACAGAGCTCCCCTGGCTGGAAACTCAGCACCCCCTCAGTTGTCTTTTATAACTCTAACCACTATGAAAATACCCAACACATATCCTAACACTTTTATATACCCTATATCCATGCCCTGGAGAACTCCCTCCCAACCATGTGTTCCCTATCAATAACACCTCACACCAGTATTGCATCCCTACCATAATTGAACCTCTCTGCCATAAACCAGTGAATGGACTGGGGGAGAAGGTAACTACACTGTAAACTCTAATCCATGCAGTGCAGCAGTGCTGCAAAATGTATTCATCAAATGCAATAAATGTGCCACAACGAAGAAAGAGGTTGTTGATGTGGGAGGAATAGGGTGTGGTGTGTTGGTTATATGGTAACTTCTTATATTTTTTTTTAATGTAACATTTTTTTGTGATCTATGTATCTTTTAAAAAAAAGACAATCAAAAATATATAAATAAATAAATAAAATGTAGTCAAAAGGGGAAATATTAAATTGTATAAATGTTACTAGAAGAAAAATAAATAAAAGAAATCACCCTTAACTTTGCACAACCTAAACAGTGATTCTAATGTAAGCTATGGACTAGTGTTAATAGTATAAATGTGTTAATATTGTCTCATCAATTTTAACAAATATACCACACAAATGCCACTGTTAATAATGTTGGGGGGTTGCAATGGGAATTCTGCATTTCCTGCATGATTTTTCTGTGAACTTCAAAATTTTCTAATAAAAAATATATTAAAAATGCAAAGAAAAAAAATTTGATGGTAAATTTGCCTGTTCATGCTATCTTCCAAGGCTTTGTCCATTTGCTAGTACACCAGCAGTTTAGGAATAATTTTCTCATGATAGGGGTAAATTTCAATTAGCTACTTGAAAATATTTCCAAACTATGTATCCCCATTAAGTTCCTTTATTATTGCAAGTTTTGCTTCTTGAAATAGTGCAAAATAAGTCAATTTTTCTTCTATAAGCCCATTTTGACTATTTGTAGGTTTTAAAATATAGCGTATGGATTTTATAAGTCTTAAATTAGTATCCAAGAGATTTTACCCTTGTATTTTACATATAGTTTATATGTTCTCTAGGACATGTTACATTGTAAAATTTTATATTTCAACTGTCATTATTTCTAATGATATATAATCAATAGAGAATCTTGAGTTTGGGTTGCCTGAAAGTTCCTGTTAGAAGTTGAGGTGGGCTAGAAAAGATAAAAAGAGAAACAAAAGATGATATCAGGAGAACAGAGTTTAAAACAAGTGTTTTAACATCCCTAAACTTTACTTTCCAAATATATAAAATAGAGATGAGAGCATCTACTTTACCAGGTATAGCAGTTTGATATGGTTTATGATTTCCAAAAATAGATATTGTATTATGTTTGTAAACTGGTCTATACCTGGGCATGATTAAATTATGATTAGGGCTTAGATTGGGCCACATCAGTAGGATATGTGTCCCCACCCCCATGGTGGGTGGGAGACTCACAGATAAAACTGCATGGCATAACAGAGGAATTGTTGGAGTTTTTATGTTTGGGTTTTGATGCTGGAGTTTTGAGCTGGAGCCTGGGAAGCAAGCACACAGAAAAGCAGAGCAGCTGAACCCAAAAATAATTGAGCCCAGAGAGAATTGAGCCCTGGGAGAGAGACAGAGCCCTCACCTATTAGAATACAGTTGATCTTGTGGAGAAACCAGAGGAGCTGAGCCTGGAGAGAAGTGAACCCTTTTAAGAGAGGAACCCAGGAAGCTTGAACCCTGGCAGATGTCGGTAGCCATCTTGCTCCAACAAATGCCAATAGACTTTGGTGAGGAAGGTAAGTTATGCTTTATGGCCTGGTAACTATAAGCTTCTACCCCAAATAAATACTGTTTATAAAAACCAACCAATTTCTCGTATTTTACACCAGCACCCCTTTGGCTGAATAATATACAAGAATTTAATTCACATTAAATGAGTTTGAGTTACTTGAGGTAAAGTATGAGTACATGCAATGAGTTACACACATTAAAAAAAAAACAAGCTGTGTCAAATCAGTCTTCTGCAAGAGAAAGTGCTTGCCTTTGTATGTTTTTACATACAATGATTGTATTTTGTCTCTATAATTTGAGATTACTGTACATCTACATTCTTCTGATGATCTGAACAAAAGATGGAATGCTGAAGCTAATTTAAGTGTGAAGAGTAAGTACCTGATTGGGTTTTCTTTTAAAACCAAATCCTTCCTTAAGTGGAAAGATTTAAAAAATGACACTTATTTTCCCATGTATTCTGTCTGACTCTGATGTGCTTAAAACCAATTGTTCCAGTCCTTCAATTGACTCATATTTCTGAATGTCACTCCTTCAGAATTCTATTCAATAACTTGCAAAATTCAATTGCACATTTCTACAGAGGAACATATTATACATATTTTAGATACTTCTACTCTTTTGCCTATAAAAACCAGAATGAAGAGATTATGAAAATGCTTGAGTATCTGTAAAAAATGATATCACAATGGTTCATGTGACTTTGAGTACATTATATTTTTATTATTGTCTTCTATTACATCTTACTTAGTTATTCGATACCACATAAACATATAGTGTGTAGAAGTAAGTTGCAGTGTTGTGCAACTTGCAGGTGTATTTGGAGCATACTGCTTTCTTTATAATGGTACACTGAACTTGGAAAATAAATTAGTCCCTTCAAACTAAAAGTTATCCATGAATAAAATGATTGTTGTAATAGTTCGTCCTTTACCAGGTTGTTGGAGGTTGAAGGAGACATGAGAATTCATGAAAAGCACTTAATCCGATGTAAAGCACACAGTGAGTTACTAAACAGTTTGAGCTAATTTTATTAAGTGTTGTTAAAAAGGAATATCGATCATATTTGTGATGTTTCAGGACATGTGAAAATAATGACAAATTTTGAAAAATTTCTCTTCAGATTATCTGGAGCAAAATTACTGGAACAAAATTACAACGGGTATATAGGTATAGAGATGTACCCATTAATCAATGAAACATATATTGGTTAAGCACTTGTGGATACAATAATTAGATAGAAATCATTTCTTCTTTACTAAATACTACCTGTATCAAAGTTAATTTTACCAGGTCACTAAATTTTTGTATTTTGTGAAGCTTAAAATAAAGATAATTTCTTTTCTTAGGAATGTGTTCATGACCACTTGTGCTCTTCTCTATAACTTCATACCTCCTACCTCCCAGGACTCTCAATGAGTCAGAAAAGTCCAGCTTAGAAGCCCTGAGCATGAACTATGTATTTAACCTATAAAGTCCAAATGTTTAAGAAAACTGTACTTGCACAGACTTTCTCTCTCTATCCTTAGTTATTTCTCTCTCCAAATAGTAGTTTTCATATCTATAGTCCATTCAGTGAAGGAAAATAGCTTTTTTCTCATTTGAGTATTGCTAATGGCTTTTGTAGGTATCTTCTCCTGCTACAACAGGAAATGTATTTATTGAGGGACATCTAGGGAAGTTTCATTCTAACTGCTATTTGTTGATCAATATCAGACCTTGTGGTTACATTTCCTTTTAAACCAATGACATTTCTGTTTTAATCCAATGACATTAGGATACAATGCATAGACCCAACTTTAGACATTTTAAATGACTTATAACTATTTTAGGTTAAGAAAATTCTACATTATATTGAAAAACATAACAGAAAATCTAAAAATATATAGTGCAGAGTTATAAGAGTATGTTTATTCACCGGATCTGGTACAAAGTTATCTCAGTTATTTAATTAAACAGCAAGTGTATTCACACATATTTGAAAGTGATGCTTTATTGAGTTTTTTAAAAATAGTAACAAAACTTAGAAATCCTGAATTAAAATGACATTGAATTTTTAGTGTCTTCAGAAGCAAATAATTTAGCTGTTTTATCCTACAACAGTTTATACCATTCATTCCATCTCCAAATTGTTTTGTGATTTTTAGAAAGGAAAAACTTACCAAAACAATTAAAATGGTTTAATTCAAGAAGTCCTTATCCATAGATAGGACTCTTTATTAATACTTTTAAAAAAATTAGTGCTTCCACATATACTGTAGTTTTGTGAACCTCTAGATATTGATGTATAATCTCTAAGAAGGAAAAAAAAATTTACATGCTACTGACTGTATTGACATCAAAAGACTATTAGGTTCAAGGATTTACATTTCTTCATACAGTTTTCAATTTGTGGAAGAATCAGTTTATTATATAGTACAAAGGGCCTAGTATTTTGCATTTGACTTCATCAATCATAGAAGTAGCCACTTCTAATCACAATGCTTTTGTCTGTTATGACTGACACATAATTGGTTTATATATCCTGAATTCATAATCTACAATCATTTAACCACCTTTTCTGTATAATGTGTGCTATTTATTTAACTGGAGTTTATTTGAAACAGTATCAGTTACATATTAGCAAGGGGGTCACTTAGAAGTTGGCCCAAACGAAACAAACTTCTAAGCTATTTTGCTTAAGTCATAAAAAAGTATGAAGTTAAAATTCATCAATACATAGTATGCTGGGTTATACTTACAGAGTAACATTAAATCTTCTTTTGATGCTTCTTTTGATAGCTGCTACCCAGACCAGATTCAGGTTTTGTAGGGCTGAAGCTCATATGCTTTGGGGAGTTGGGAAAGGACCCTTTAAGACTATGATTGTCAGTGCGGTGATGATCCTTAACCATGTGCCCTGGGGGAATCTTGGATTGGCTGGGCATATTTTTGTTTTTCACAACTACTGAAATCTTGCAGACAGAGGCTGGGGATGCTATAAGGCAGACAACAATGTACAAGATGGCCCCCCACAAAAAGAACTGCCCTTCTGAAAACATTACAAGTATTGCTGTTGAGGAATCCTGCTAAATAAATGAATAAAAATGTTAAAATATAAAATTAGATAGGAGAATAAATGTGGGACATAAAGAAAGTTTCATTAATTTCATGGCAAAACAGTTTGAGCAATTATTCCACTATGGAATTCAAAATCAAATGTCTTTCTTTTTGGATACTGCATTAGCCTTTATAAATTTCCACCTCTGGCTAAAGGTTTCAGAAGAGTGGAGATACTAATGTGCTTTAAATGGAAGGCCTCTGTCTAATGAATTTAAAAGACAACTACATAATACATGATGATGAGGTTGGCAAGCACCAAGTTACAATAATTTGATTAAGTTAATGGAGTCTAGGGAGAAACTCTAATAGAAACTTCATATACTGCAGGTAGCATTTTCCTATAAGTAGTAAATTAGCAAGAGTAAAAAATGTTTTACAATTACTTTATTCCTTATTTTATACCTTCTGTTCTTCTTTGCACCCAAAACATAATAGCTCTGATCAACTCTATTGAAGTGTATTGCAAATCATATATTCAAGTCCTTTTCAGTGATAGAGAGCTACATAAGTGCATGTACTAGGTAGCCTTGGTTTTTGTGTCAACAACTAATATACTGCATACCACCTCCTTTTACACAGATACCTACACAAACACACAAACTCTTTTCAGGCTTTCTAGAAACAACCTAATTAAGCCATCATAATTAAAAAAATAAGCGAACAAAAGAACTTCAAACTAATTTTTCTATGTTGATTATAGTAGATGTATTATTAATTATATGTAGGTTGTCTTCAAACTACCAGGGGAGCTTCAGGGTGTAGAGTTAATTGCTACATGGTTTGTCACGGGAACACAGGTTTGGGCACAAAAGAAACTTTCAGAAAATGACCATTTTATTACTTACACAGCACAAAGGGTCCAAAAGAACAGGGGATGAGAACTTATCATGGCACTTCCACTGGGTAGGCCACCTGCTCTGGTCAAAGTTGGTGGATGTGGCTCTGCACAACCCGCTTCATGTCAGAGATGACATGTGCTGCCTAAGAGTGGGATATGTGTACACCCTGATATGCAGCTGAAACTGCTTGTTTCCATTTTCCTGTTTAAGAAATGGTCAGATTGTTCTATTAGACTAATGTCTCCCCCAGGCTGTGGAATGGAGATTGAAACATCTGCACACATTCATGCAAGAGAGGAAAAGAAGGGTGATAGTTGAGGGCTGAGAGATGATGCTGTGCAGGTCTGTGACTCCCCAGATCGGGTTTTTAGTTCTTAAAATAGCTGAGCTTACGCTCAGTTTCCTAGGCCCGTGAGAGTCATCACTTAGTCTTTTGTCAAAGCATGGATTTTTGAAATTGTGCGTTTTCATGACATATAACACTGTTCACAGAAACACTTTCAGAAATACACATTTATATTACTTTAAATAGTGTTCATGGCATGTGTACCCTTTTTGTTAAATAAAAATAATATCAACTTTTCAAAAATTAAAAAAAATAAAAAGATATTGTTTTGTTTTATGAAGTTAAATTTCCAAGGGGAGATAGAAGCTGGAAATACAGACTTTCATCTGTATTTCTTTGAGAGTATATTAACTATCCAGAGTAATATTCACCTGCACTTAAAACATAAACTGTTCTTAGCCTTTTTGTTCATACATATTTATAACATTATCTTTTTCTTTCCAACAACAGGGTCTCAAAAGTATATTCAAAATGTGCTAGCTCATCATCTCTGCTATCCACATAGCAGAGATATTTCCACCATTCTCTCATCATTCTAAGCTAAAAATGTTTTCTGTAGGAATATCACTGAGATCCTAGGTTCATATGTAGTTGCCAGTAATAAGCTTTCTCATTTTCATAACATTTCTCTCCACTGACACAATATTCTCAACTGTAATATTAAAATCTTCAAGGACTTGTTTGTGTCTTTTTTAAAAACCAAGGTAACATCTCTTCTGGTCAATAGTCACTTCATCTCTAATGACTGCATATCTGGGTGAAGTTTCCTTCCTGGAGCACTTACGGCACCTTATGTCTGCAATTACGGCCCATATCCAATTTTAGTTTAACTGTCCTTTAATTTGTTTTTCTCCACGCAGCTGCAAATTATTTGAGGATAGTCAGTTGTGTCATTATTTTGTGTGGAATGCTTAGTACCTTGCATGATGCTGCACACAGATCAGATGTGATAAATTGTTATTTAGAATTGCATGTCTGGTATTTCTACGTTCTTTCCTTCTGTTCCCGTCCTTGTTTACTATATTTCCCCCTGACATCTACAAACTAGAATGTCAATTATTATGTTAAGCCAAGACTTACATATTGTCTATACTCTCTTCAGTGTTGAACTCAACTATTGCCACACTTCCAATAATTATTTGTGTTCCTTAACTGATAGGACTGCATCTCTAATCACACGGCCTGGTTTTACATTTCAGGATAACTGTTTATAAAATGTGAATACACTTGTAAGCTTCTTACACTTCACTAATATGATTTCCCACAGAGCTCTTCCTTTGTAACTCCTATTTTCCTAATAACCACAAAAATAAGGCTCCAAATCAATGAGCTCAAACTTCAAGGTATTTTTTTTTTCCCAAAACAAAACAAAAGCACCCAGCCACTCTACTATCTGATTAATACTACTCACATCTAGTACTAGATATGGCTTTCACCTGCTTAACTACTTTCTTCATTCCCTCACCGTCATTGTTATTTATCTACACAACCTTCATATCATGGAAAAACACTTCATTGGAACAAGATTACAAACTATGTTTGAAGTGATTATGTATCTTAACCATTCACTTGGGGATAACCATTTCAGTAGTAATATCACTGCAACTGCTTTGTTTAAGTCTGCTGGGCACTTTTGGGAAAGATTTAAATATCCTGATAAAATGGAAGTGATGTAACAATCATCCTTTCACATTTCTGTTCAGTTTGTAGGGACACGATGTATAGAATTGCAGCAGCCATTTGAATCTATGAGGCAACAGGAATGAAGCTGAAGTCATCATGCCTTAGAAGCATAAGGGAAAACTATTAATAATGGGAAACTTTGATGACATTGTTAAATAACTGAACCAATGCCAGCAAATTCTGATTTATTAACTATATATTATGTGAGAAAAACAAACTTTCTTTAGATACCCTAAGGTTTCATAGGGAGGGTGCTGCTTGTTTTTTAAGCAGATGACCACAATCTCAGTGTATTCATTCAAAGCCCCTGACAATCAAAATCTTCTATTCATTAAGCCTCAGTTTGTACATTTCCCTCTAATCACTATATACACATTTTGCTTTTTCAAGCCTACATTCTCACTATTCCAGAAAAGGCCATGGAAATAGATTTCCACAAAAAATGATAATCAAGTTTTTGAACAAAACAAAACAAAAGTGATGAAACATTCTTTTCATTGTTCATGAAATCTAGTAATAAAGATCCTCATCATAATGAAGTTGTGAATTATTTTGTATCCCCTGGAAATAACAGGGAACTATAATGATTAGGAGCTCATGGGTATTTAGGGATATTGAAAGTTATATGTTCTTTGTAATAATCCAAAATAAAAATCCTTTTATAAAGATTCACTCACATATTTGAGGAATGCAAACTTTTAAGATAGTTTGTGATTCATATTATCTAATTTGAAATGAAAGGTTTGTTGAAGACTGTCCCTTGTGTAATGAAGACAGCTGCTAGGTATCTGGAATGGATTTGATATATTTAAAGCCAAGATAGAGAAGGAAAGCTTCCAGGATCTGGCAAGAGAATGTTGGTATTGTCAGTTCACTTTATCCATATCTAATATCTGAAGTGTGCAAAATTTAATCAGGCTTTGTCATACACAGTTGTTAAAGAGATAAGTATAGTTAATTTCAGTTATACTGTGATCAATGAAAGGCTAATTAAATTACACAAATAAGAATATCTGTATCCCACTGGAAATGCAGAGCAAGCAGTGAAAACATAAAAGTGCAATGTCAAGTTTAAAGTTGTCCATTATCCTTCCTGATTAATATATATAAAAATCAATATTAACTGTCTGGGCTCTGCTTTTGAACTCTCATGCTCTTCATTCTGTACAAAAACATATTTTTTTGTCTACTTCTAACCATCAGTCTCCCATTCCTTATATTAATTAATCAAGAGATCATTTAGAAATGATTTTTCCATTTACATGTATTAATATTTCAGGCTAAGTATGACCCAAATGGTTTCAGATTAGATTTAATAGGAAAACTGCTGAAGGGTAAATAAGAGAACAAGGAAAGTAAATAGAAAAATCAATAAATAGCAGGTGCATAAAAATTAAATGAAAGCAGCATCTGACTCAGGGGATGTTTCAAGGAGCATTGAGAAAAGAAGCCAATCCCAGGGATTTGGCAGGTGTAAACCATCAGCATTAAGATGGTCATTCATTCCTTCCTGATGGGATACTAGAATGAGTCAGATCTCAGCGCCAGGCCTTAGGTAGGCTATGGTGTTAGCAACAACAACATAACAATGGTGTTAGCAACAACATGATCTTCTGCTGAGAGGGAAGAAGCATACCCTCAGTAATGTATTTCTCTTCTAAGGAGGAAAGATTCTGAGATAATATGCAGCATTTGCATAGATTATAGAGGTCAAGAGCCCTTTGTTTCAATAACTTAGTATTTAGAATAGAGCATCTAATGATCAAAGGGTTTTTAAAAATTCAATTTTGACAAATTGTTTGAAATATATATAAAATATATGTTTAACCTATATCAGAGCCTTGAGTAGAAAATAGACTTGAACACCTGTGAAGCACCAAACAAATTAAAAACAGGAATATTACTAATATCAATTCCCGTGCTTTCATCTCCCACGTTTCTACTTCCCCCTGTACCATTCCTCACAGGACAATATTGATGTCTATTATGTGTTTATCAGTGTCTGGCTTTAGCCCTAAATGATTTTGCTAACTTTTTGTATATATGTTAAATAATATATTTGCTTTGCTTATATTTAATCTTATAATGGTTTCATACTGTACAGAAAGTTCTAAGGCTGGCTTATGTTTCTTGCTTTTTGCTTCCAGTTAGCATATAATTTTAAGATTCACAAAGTCATAGTTCATATATTTTGTTTTATTTTTTACAGTTTTTTATGTTATCTTATTTATTTATTTATTTTTTTTTTGATGCATCGGGGCCAGGGATGGAAGCCGGGATCTCGTATGTGGGAAGCTGGTACTCAACCACTGAGTTGCATTGCTCCCTTGAGTTGGTTTTTTGGTTTGTTTTCTTTTTGTTTGTTTGTTTGTTTGTTTTTAGGAGGCACCAGGAAACAAACTCAGTACCTCCCATGGGGGAAGCATTTGCTCAACTGCTTGAGCCACATCTGCTTTACCATGTATTTTAAATATGTGTATTTCCTGGTGGACAGGAAATTCTAGGGTACAGAAAACTCTGAAAAGAGCTTCTGTGTCCTTGGATTACTTTCATATTAAAACAAATGACTTGGATATTCCTATAATTTCTATTTGAAATTTTCCAAAAGCAAAACAAACATCTGAGTGTTTTAATTTATTTAAGAGACAATAAAAATGAAATTTTAGGAAGTTTAAAAATTCTTCAGCAATTAACTAAAATACCTAATTCAACGGTTCATCCTGAACTAATAGCAAAAATATTGTGCCTGACTGCTTAGAAATCCATAGATTTCATTAATGAGTCATTAATAGCTATTTTGTTTTTCACCTAGATTCATTTAGTTAATTTAAATAGTTACTATTCAATGCCTTGATAGAACAGAGAACTACAATCAAATTAAGTGACATTATAACAGTTTGATTTTGTTCCTGTTTATTTCATCAGGTAAAAACATTCTAAATTAGTAAAATTTGTCCTAAAATTACATCTCTGTACATCTCAGAGAATATAAAATAATAAGCCTATATATTTATTCACATGTCTTTTGTAATTATGTTCTATTTTGCTTAACCGAAACATATGCATATGTTTAAAGTTAATTGCTGGGAAATAAACTTTAAAAAATGCATTATTCAGTTGGAATCTATGGAACCTTTAGCATTGCTATGGTTATATAGCTAATCGGCTAATATGTCTCATTTTTTTCAGGTGAGAGCTGTTTTTCAAGTACTCAGCTATGATGGAAAGTACAACAATCATCCATCTAGAAACACTTTATCAACAGAAAAAATAATTGGCAATAATGATTTCTTTTTAGGAAAGTAGAGCAATCATGCTTGATAAAATTAAACGAAGTGAAGTTTTAAATCATCATATAAACTCTATTTGCAACTCCATGGTCTTCAGTGTGCATGAATGTTGATTTTTTTGTCTTTATTTATTTATTTTTAATATTACATTCAAAAAATATGAGGTCCCCTTATACCTCCCACCCCCCTCACCCCACTCCTCCCCCCATGGCAACAATCTCCTCCATCATCATGAGACATTCATTGCATTTGGTGAATACATCTCTGAGCACCGGTTTGATTATTAAAATAAAATAAGTCACAAAATCTGTGAAATGTGTACCAAAGCTAATTTTTCTGAAAAGTTGCACTTCCCTATAAGTTGCTTAGCAGAATTTATGAGCTAAGGAGCTAAGGAGGTTGAACACTGATTGAACATGTTAGAAATTGAGGGTGTCAGGGCTGTCAGTGTGTATTCTGTATGTCTGTGAAGAAATCTCCTGGGGCTACTGTTAATCTCAACCTTTGTGTGTTTGGCATCTACAGACACTCATTTTTCTTCTTAGACCATCTTTGATTTCACTGAACTGTTGTACAGACTTTTGCCACACTTCTAAGCAGCGAAAGACTCTGTGAGCTCTATGATTATATCCAAACACTTACTCATCTAAGGTAATAATTATACATGAAGGGCATGCTTTGGGATGTTGTTATAGCTGAAGAGTTAAGAATTTTCCACACTTCTAAAAATGGTGCCAAGAATGAATGAGAAATAGACAGAATGTTCTGAAGCACTATGAGCCACCCAGAAAAGTGATGGTGTCCAAAGAACCTCTAGAATCCACAGAGTCCCTGGTTGGGTTTGAAATAAACTCATCAAAGACTAGTCCTGAATATGTAGAACAAAAGAATGGATCATCCATCGCAAAGACCTTAAAACCAAATTTTATATATTATGTTATTGTCAAAAATATTTCAATTTATTTAAAAGACATTTCTTTCAAATACTCTTTTATTCCTTTAAAGCCACCCATATCCTTTTATAATATGAAATATATGGAATGCATGGAAAGTACTTTTTGAAGATTTGCAAGGATTTAATTTCCATATTTTTTGTGTATTTTATTTTGGAATAGTTCAAATTCATAGAAATTTTGCCAATATAATACAGAGAGTTTCCAAATAGGAAACATTCCCTACTGTTAACTTCTTACATAACTATGGTACATATGTCAACACTAAGAGATTAACATATGAGCATAACTCTTTACTACACTAAGCTTTATTTGAACTTAAGTTTTTTCCACTATGTGTTTTTTCATTCCAGGATCCAATCAAGGATACCACATTGCAATTAGTCGTCATCATAACTCCCTACACTTCTCTAGACTGAGACAGTTTTATTATTCTTTCCTTGTCTCTCATGACTTTCACAGTTTTGAAGGGTATTCATCAGATATTTTGATGAGTGTTCCTCAATTAGGTTATGTCTGTTTTCCTCATGTTTAGACTGGGATTACTGAATTTGGGCAAGAATACCAGACAGGCAATATTCCCTCTTCATCCCATCATATGATTGGATGCATCATGATATGACGGAATACATGATATCAATATGACTTATCATTGGTGATGTTAAAATGGATCAAATGGTTAAAATTGTGTCCTCCAGGTCACTCCACTGTAGTTTCTATTTTTCCTCTTTCCATACTCTGGAAGTGAGACTAAGTATATTCCAGGCATAGAGATGGCTGGGAATATTAGACTCTACCTCCTAAAGGGGTATTATTTACATCTATTAATTGGGAATCTTCTGTAAGGAAGATTTTTCTCTTCTTTCCTGTTGGTCTTTTCATCTATCTATTATCTCTCTATTCATCTCAATACATTCTTATATTTTATTTTTTTATTTGAGTTATTATCTGATAGGGCATCACTTATACTGTTGTTCAAATTATTTCAAATTTAGCAATTTGGAACTCTTTTGGGTAGGAATCTGTGTGTCTCTTTGCCATGTGCCCAATATTTTGTTTTTTATTTCTGACACTAGAAGATATTCCAGGCTTTCTTCAAAAGGAATGATATTTATTATAGAATGATATTTAAAAGCTAAGCTTATTTGGGTGTTATTACTTCCAGGGCCACTAATCGAACAGAATTAGGAAATACAGGTATGCAAACTAACCCCATGTACACACACATACCTAGGGTTTATCTAGCTATCCTATTTATTTGTGTCTATCTATCATATATATGGTATCATAAATATCATACTTCATAAACACAACTTGAACTCATATCTTCAACTCAGAATACATGAAGTCTGCCTGGAGATTCTCAACTCTGCCTAAAATAGCCCTGTCAAGAATAAATAAATGACTACTAAAACTGTGTCTTATTCTAAAATGTGGCAGTTTGATATTGTTTATGAATTTCAAAAATAGATATTTGATTATGTTTGTATACTGGTTTGTCCCTCTAGGCATATTAGATTATATTGAATTCAGAGGTTTCATTTTTACTTGATTAAATAATGATTGAGGCTTTGATTTGGCCACATCAGTAGGATGTTGAGGTGGGGACTCACAGAAACTGCACCACAAAGAAGGGAGTATGGAGTTTTGATCCTGGAGCCTGAGAAGTAAACACACAGAGAAGCAGATACTTGAGGAAGGAGAGAAGGCTCAATTGGACACAGCAGAAATCCTGGGAAGAGTGGAGGGTGTTGGCCTAATATTCCACAGCTGGCCTTGTGGGGTGAGGAGAGGAGCTGAGACCCAAGAGAAATGAGCTGCAGGAAGAGAGGAACCCAGGAAGCCTGAAACCTTGCAGATATCAGCAGCTATCTTGCTCTAACATGTGGCAATAGACTTTGATAAGGGAAGTAACTTATGCTTTATGGCCTGGTAACTGTGGGCTTCTACCCCAAATAAACACCCATTCCAAAAGCCAACAGATTTTTGGTATTTTGTATCAGCACCCCCTTAGCAGACTAACATACTTAACTTGAATATTTTCCAATTCAGTCACCTATGGGGAAAGTTCTTAATATAAATAACTTGAATTCAATGCAAACTCAGGACAATATTTCCCAAATCTGTTCTTCATCCTACTCTGTTCATCATTACTGATTAATAGCAATGCCATCTTTTCATTCTTCCTAGTCAGAAACCGGAAAAGCTATTGTATTAGTTTTCTGAAGATGTCATAATAAATGATCAAAAACTGGGTGGTTTAAAAAAAAGAGATATTTATACTCTTAAATCTCTGTAAGCCAGAAGTCCAAAACTGAGGTTTCAACAAGGGCTCACATCTTCTGGAAGCTCTGGATGAGAAACTCTTCATGTCTCCCTCCTAGCTTCTGATGCTGCCATCTTCACATTGTGATTTGTGTCTTTTCTTCTTTTTGTCTCAAGTCTCCCTTTCCCTTTCTCCTATGAAGACATTGTGACTGGATTTAGAACCCACCTGGATAATCCAGAGCCTTATCTCAAGACTTAATTATACCTGCAAAGACCTTTCCCAAATAAGCCAAACATTCACAGATTTCAGGGAATTGACATTAACATATTTTTCTAGGGCCACTGTTCAACCCACTACAATCATTTTAAAATTAAAATAGTAGTTTTCAATAATCCATCTATTAACCCCCTATTAACCACCTATCTGTATCAGTCCACTCTTTCTAGTATGCTTTTAACAACAATCATTTAATGCCATTGCAATTTTTCATATATTGCTTATATCAACTTATTAAAATCCCTCTACCTTCCTGTAGCAGTTTGATATGGTTATGAATTCCAAAAATAGATATTGGATTATGTCTTTAATCTGGGCTGTACCTGGGCATGATTAAGTTATGATTAGGGCTTTGATTGGGCCACATCATTAGGGTGTTGAGTCCCCACCCCTTGGTGGGTAAGAACTCACAGATAAAAGGCATGGCAAAGGACAGAGTTGAGGGCTTCTGATGTTGGAGTTTTGATGTTGGCATTTGAAGTCTTAAGCTGGAGCCCCAGAAAGTAAGCACACAGAGGAAAGAAAAGCAAGCCCTGGAAAGAGAGGATCTGAGCCAGGAGAAGAAAATAGAGATGGCTCCTTAGACATGGAAGAAACTCTAGGGAGAGAGACAGAGCCATTCACCTGATAGTCTGCAACTGACCTTGTGGAGAAAACAGAGGAGCTGAGGCCAGAGGAAGCCTGAACGCTCACAGACATCGGCAGCCATCTTGCTCTAACATGTGGAAATAGACTTTGGTGAGGGAAGTAACTTATGCCTCATGGCCTGGTAACTAAAAGCTCCTACCCTTTATAAAACCAACCAATTTCTGGTATTTTGCATCAGCACCCCTTTGGCTCACTAATACACTCCCCCCTGCTCCAAATATCTACACTTACCATCTTAAACCAGCATAAATTTCATAGGTGATGATTAGTTTCTCCCTTATATTTTCTCCAATATCTTTGTTGCATTGGTCTGTATATTAGGAAGAAAATAAACAAACTTGGTTTAAATCTAACACAAAACCACACTAAGTAGACTCTCTTTAATTTCAAAGCAATTCCCTTAAAGCCTGCAGCTAGTTTCTTTTTGTCTTTTTTTAACTTTTTTTATTAGAGAATTTGTGGGTTTATAGAACAATCATTCATAAAATACAGGTTACCCATATACCACCCCACCATGAACACCTTGACTTGGTGTAGAACATTTGTTACAATTGATAATACTTTTTCATAATTGTACTGTTTTTTTTTAACAGTAGTTACCTTTGCTACAATTTATGAAAAGTTATTAAAATATGACTATTAACTTTCATCCATAAGTTTATATTAGGTGCATTTTCTCCCATATATCACTGTTTTAATACCTTGTGTTAGTATTGTATATTATAATTCATGAAAAATATTCTTACACTTGTACTATTAACTATAGTCCGTCATCTACAACAGAATTTTGCTGTGTTATACAGCCCAATATTTTATAATTTTATTTTTATTCTGGTAACTTATATGACCTAAAATTTTCTGTTTTAATGGAATTCACATAATTTAGTGTTGTTAATTGCACTAAAAATAATGTTACCATCACCACATCCATTTCCAAATCAATACAATCAACCTAATTAGAATTGCTGGATAAATTAAATATCAATTCCCCATTCTCTAACTCCAATTTATTCCCTACTAACCTATATTCTAAATTCTAACACTATGAGTTTATTATAATTAGTTTATACCAGTGATATCATAAAATATTTGTCCTTTTGTGTCTGGCTTATTTCACTCAATATAATGTTCTCAAGTTTCATCCACATTGTTCCACGCATCCATATTGTTGCAAGCATCAGGAGTCCACTCCTTTATATGGTTGAATAACATTCCATTGTGTGTGTGTGTGTGTGTGTGTGTGTGTGCTGCAATTTGTTTTGTTTATCTAATCATCAAATGATGGACATATGGGTTGCTTCCACATTTTGGCAATTGTGATTAATGCCACTGTTAAAATCAGTGTGGAAATATCTGTTCCAGTCCCTGCTTTCATAATCAAGTAACAGGGTTTCAGGGTCATATGGTAATTCTATACTTAGATCCAAGAAGAAATGTCTTTCACAATGGCAGCACAATTTTACATTCCCCCTAACAATAAATGAGTGCTCCTATTTCTCTACATCCATCCCATCACTTGTAGTTTTTGTTTTTTTTAGTAGTAGCCATTCTAGTGGTTATGAAGTATCTCAATTTTGTTTTGACCTGTACTTCACTAAGAACTAGTAAAGATGAGCATCTTTTCATGTGCTTTTTAACCATTTGTATATCCTCTTTTTAGTCTTTTGCCCATTTTTTAAAATTAGTTCATTTTATTGTTGAGTTATAGAATTTCTTTATGTATACTGGATGTATTAGTAAGTCAAAAGTGCTATTGCAAAATACCAGAAATCAGTTGGTTTTTATAAGGGTATTTATTGGGGTAGATGCTTATAGGTAGCAGGCCATAAAGGATAAGTTACCTCATTCCCTAAAGTCTATTGCCATGTGTTAGAGCAAGATGGTTGTTGAGGTCTGCAAGGGTTCAGGCTTCCTGGGTACCTCTATTTCCAGGGCTTGCCTCTCTGGGCTCAGGTACTCTGCTATCTTCACAAGGCCAGCTATAGGCTATCAACTATCATCCTCTCTTCCCTGGTCCTCTGCCGTGTCTAATTGATCTTTCCCTCTGCTCTTCTGTGTGTTTACTTCCCAAGTTCCAGCTAAAAACTCCCACCTCCTTTCTCTGCATTCTGCTTTCTCTGTGAGTCCCTGTCCACCAAGGGTGTGAGGACTCAGTGTCCTATTGATGAGACCCAATAAGGGTCCAATCATTATTTAATCAAGGAAAGTGAAACCCTGAATCCAATGTAATTTAATATGCCCAGAGGAGCAGACTAGTTTAAAAACATAATCGAATATCTATTCCTGGAATTTATAAATAATGCCAAACTGCTACACTGGGTATTAAACCTTTATCAGATATGTGATTTCCAAATATTTCTTCTATTAAATAGGTTGTCCTTTCACTTTTGTGATGAATGATTTTTTTTAATTTTGAGGAGATCTCATTTATATATACTTTTTCTTTTTTTGCTTGTGCTTTGTGTGTAGTCTAAGAAACCACTCTCTAACACAAGATCATGAAGATGCTTCCCTATATTTTCTTCTAGGAATTTTATAGTCCTGGTTCTTATATTTAGGTATTTGATAGATTTTGAGTTAATTTTGTATATGGTACTAGATAAGGGTCCTCTTTCCTTGTTTTACATATGAAAATCCAATTCTCCCAGGGCCACTTATTGAAGACACTATCCTTCCCCACTTGAGTGGTCTTGGCAACATTGTCAAAATCAATTGACCATAGATGTGAGGATCAGTTTCTGAACCTCAGTTTGATTCTGTTGGTCAATATATCTATCCTTGTGTCAGTACCATGCTGTTTTAATAATGATAAAATTGTGACATGTTTTAAATCCAGTAGTATGAGTCCAACTTCATTCTTCTTATTTAATACATATTTGGCTATTTGGGCCTGTGTTAGTCAGCCAAAGGGATGCTGATGCAAAATACCAGAAGCCTGTTATTTTTTTACAAAGGGTATTTATTTTGGGTAGGTATTTACAGATACCAGGCCATAAAGCATAGGTTACCTCCCTCACAACAGTCTACTGTTTTCATGTGTTAGAGCAAGATTGCTGATGACATCTGCCAGGGTTCAGGCTTCCTGGGTTTCTCTCTTCCCAAGTTATGTTTCTCTCAGGGCTTAGAGTTCCTCTCTTCCTAGGGCTTGCTTCTTTCTGGACTCAGCTTTCCTCTCTTCCTGGGGCGTGTTTCTTTTTCCTCTGTGTGCTTACTTCCCAGGGCTCCAGCTTAAGGCTTCAGTATCAAACTCCAACATCGAAAGTCCAACATTAAAAACTCTCCAACTCTGTCTTTGCCATGATTTTTACCCTACTGACATGGCCCAATCAAAGCCCTAATCACAATTTAATCACACCCAGGAACAGACCAGTTTAAAAACATAATCCAGATCTATTTTTAGAATTCATAAGTATATCAAACTTACCCTTCCAAATAAATTTGATAATTGGCTTTTATATTTCTCCAAAGTAGACTATTGAAATTTTGACTGGGATTGGGTTGGCTGTGTAAATCTTAACAGTATTTATTCTTCCAATCCATAGACAGAGAATTATTTAGGTCGTCTTTGATTTCTTTTAACAATGTTTTGTAGTTTCCTGAGTATAAGTCCTTTACATCCTAATTAAATTTATTCCTTTATACTTGATTCTTTTATTTGCTATTGTGAATAGATCTTTTTTCTTGATTTCCTGTTCAGATTGCTCATCACAAATGTATAGAAACAGAACTGATTTTTTATCTTGAAAGAAACCTCTTTGCTGAACTTGTTTAATAGCTCTAGTAGCTTTGCTGTAGATTTTTCAGACTTTCTACATATAGAATCATGTCATCTGCAAATAGTAAAAGTTTTACATTTTATTTTCCAATATTGATAACTTTTATTTCTTTTACTTGCTTATGTGCTCCGGCTAGAGTTTACAGGAAAATGTTGATTAACATTTGTGATGGTGGGCATCCTTGTCTTTTCCCAGATCTTAGAGAAAAAGTTTTCAGTCTTTCATCATTAAATAGATGTTAGCTGTGGATTTCTCATATATGCCTTTGTCATTTTGAGGAAGTTTCCTTCTATTCCTATTTTTATAAATATTTTTATCAAGAAAGTATGTGATATTTTGTTCAATGATTTTTCTGCATCATTAAGAATGACTTTTTTCCCCCTTCACAATGCTAATGTGATGTTGTGACAGTTTGAGATTATTTTATGAATCCCAAAAAGAGAAAGATTTTGTTTATAAACTAATCTATTCCTCTAGGTGTGACACATTTTGATATCATTAAATTCAGTGAAGAGGTCTTTGATTAGATTGCCTATTAAAATTGCTGTATGGCTCCCCCCCCTTTTTATTATCTATTTTAAATATATATATATATTTAATATATAAATATATATATATATATATATTGCACAAAATGTTACTTTAAAAAATTTAAGAAGTTCCCATACAACCTACTCCCCACACACCCCACTCCTCCCACATTAACAACTTCTTTCATTAGTATGGTATATTCATTGCTTTTGATGTCTACATTTTGGAGCACTGCTACACAGCATGGATTATAGTTTACTTTGTAGTTTACACTCTCTCCCAGTCCATTCAGTGGGTTATGGCAGGATATATACTGTCCTGCATCTGTCCATACAATATCATTCAGGACAACTCCAAGTCCCCAAAATGCCAACATATCACACCTCTTTTTCCCTCTTCCTGCCTTCAGTAACTCCCATGGACACTGACTCCAGATCAATGATATTATTTCTTCCATTGCTAGAGTCACAATAATTCTATAGTAGAATACCAGTAAGTCTACTCTAATCTATGTTTTATACCTCTGTCCTGAGGACCCTGGGATGGCATTGTCCACTCCACTTCTAAATTGAGAGGCAGCTTAGATCCACAAGGCTGATGGATGGGATTATCCTGTTTGCAGCTGTCAACTCTCTTGGTTTCTTGTTGTGGTGGTTGATCATTCTCACATCCTTGTTAGCTGACCTGGCTAAGTCCAATGAACTGGAGAGTTGGTGTTGCAACTCTGCTGAGGCTCAGAGCCCAGGTGGCATGTGGGCAGACCAGAGGTTCAAGTCTCCTGGGCATACACCAAGCCCAGCTGCAACCATAGGTTCAATAAAAGTGACAGAAGAAGCATGTGTAGAGAAGTCACACCTGAGTCCAACTCCATCACACTCAGGAGTACAAATTCCAAAGTAGGATCCACTGGCAAGACACTGAACTCCAGAGCCATCTTCCATGACCATAGGACCTTGTTGTCTCTGTAGACCCCAGGAACACCACTAACTGGGGCTGGATAGACTTTGGCTATCTCTGTGATCCTACTGAGACGTGTGTAGGTGGGAACCCTCTGATGACCTCCCAACTCATTTTGAAATCTTTTAGCCATATAAAATCATTTTTCTTTACCATTCCCCCCATTTTATTTAAGGCCTTTTTCTAGTTACATCACAAGCTGGTGCTTGGTAGTAATCCCTCAGTCCCAGGAAAGCTCATCCCTGGGAAGCATGATAGTTAAAAAAAAAAGTAAGACATTGAGGAATAAATGAAAGAGAATGTCTTGCCACAGTATATATAGGGTAGCACCTGTTACAGTGATGAAAGGCAAAATGTCAAAAAGAAAACTTTCATGATATTTTTCATTTTTTAATACCCCAGTTTATTTTTTATTCTGTCTTTTCTAAATTATTATGTATTATATTTCTAATCTTTAAATGTATCATTATTATTTCATTTTCCTATTAAGTGAATTTGGCAATATATTAGGCTTCATTTTTTAAGAAGTTTTGGATCAAAGAGGGGTTCAACTATGGCAGGGGAGGAGCATTGTTGTGGGGTGTCATTAATGGGGGATGCATGGGTGGGAGGGAGTTTGCCAGGGAATGCATATAGGGTATATAGATATGTTTGGATTTTCTTTGGGTAATGACATAGTAGGTAGAGATTCATATGACAACTGAGGGAGTGCTGAGTTCCCATCCTGGGGAGCTCTTTTTTATTCCACAATGAAACAGCAACAATCCCCCAAGTGCAAGGACAAAGACCAGTGAAAGACGGTCCAATGATGGGCTCTTGATACTGGTGACCATGCTTATGAGCTTGCGTGCTTGAAATTTCAACTTGGCCTAGAGCTGCAGGGTGCCTAAGAGTTACCTCCTGAGAGCCTCTTTGTTACTCAAATGTAGCCACTCTCTAAGCCAAATTCAATATATAAATGTATTACCATTCTCCCAGCATGTATGGCTTCTATTGAACTATGTCAATGAGGCAAGATTCATGTTGAGTCCCCACCCTCTTGCTGGGTCTGATATAAATTGATTCACATAGACAGATAGGGGAGGCAAAAGGGAATTGACATGTTACATTCTGCTGTGTAAGAGAGAGGATTGCTTAAGAATGATACCCCAACGAACTGGACCCATGGAGAAGGTCAAGAGGAGACCAGCCATACCATATGCCTGATAGCTTACAGTTGAACTTGGGAAGAGAGTGGAACAATTGAGACTGATTTAGGAATTCATAAAAGACAAGCCCTATGCCAGCTTGCAGCTGAATTTCGGAAGAAAGCAGAGCAGTGGAGCCTGAGTGAGGAAGCCTAGAAGAGAAGAGACCAGGCAGAGATTGCTCACCTTCTTGTTTCAACACATGGCAGCTGACTTTGGTGAGAAAATAGCTGTATTAGTCAGGGTTCTCTAGGGAAGTAGAATACCTGTCAAAAGTAAGAGATTCTATATGAGTCTCTCACATGACCGTGAGTATGCACAAGTTCATGTTCCACAGTCAGGCTGCAAATGAGGGGTTCCAATGAAAGTCCAGTGAAAGTCCTTGATAAATTTCTGGGAGACATTGACTGTCCAAACACAAGCTAGGAGATTCTCTTTGAATGCTGGAGAATCTGCAGCATTCTCCTGCAGGCATCCGGGTGATTGGATTAAGCATCACTCATTGCTGATGGCAATCTCCCTGATTGATATAAATGTAATCAGCTATCTATGCAGCAAAGTCACTAGTGACTAAGGTCCATAAATGTCCTTGTATTACAAATAGCCTAGTGCTTGCTTGACCAAACAACTGGGCACAATTACCTGGCCAAATTGACACATTAGCTTAACCATCACAGTCCACCGCTTGTCAAATTGGCAATGATACACATTATCTTAAGCCATACTTAATCTCTAAGTAAAAACAATAACAGACACACACACATATACATATATATATATATGTATGTATATTTCTGCCTAACAATGTTCATCTGTCCTGTATACAACTGGAAATGGCATTAGTTCCCTACAGAATAGGGTGCAAGTTCTTAGGTAATATTCACTCTTAAACTCGACATCCTCTAATATTATGACATGAAACTGATACAACTTGTTATATGATAAGGGAAAAGGTTGTGGAAGAAGACAAAGAAATTCGTTATGTGTACACATACAATCATAATCTTAATGAAACAAGGAAGAAAGATTCATGACCATTACAGTCCTCATTTCTGTAACTGGTCATGTGGACAATGTTCATATTTATCACTACCTTCTTCCACTACCCATTCCAAGTTCCCATTACCTTCAGCAAGCACTTCAGCTGGCCATAGTTTTTTGCCTGGTGGGGTGAACCACACTTTCATTCCTGAAGATTCTGGGCCATTGTTGGTCCTGCTTGGATTGGGTTGTTGCAATTTTCCATTGATTTTCATTATAGGGCATTATAATGCTAGAAGTTGCCCTAGAGGATCTCCTCTATTCCAAGCAAATTTTTCCTTACCCTCAGTAGATGGACACAGTCTTATTTCCCCTTAATAGCTGGGATCAATCACTACAGCCAGTACAGTAATTCCATTCTTTTCCTATTATTTCAGAGGTAAGAGTAGACCAAAGGGGTCAGGTGTCAGTCTTAACTTCCAGTTCAAGTATTCCCTTGTGGCAGCACTCCTCCTTTTGGGACTAAAATTTATAGCTCACCAGAGCTTAAGGTTGCAGCTACAGGAAGCAAAAATTTTCCTAGTGGGTCACTAGGGAAAATAGTGAGTGGTGCCACACCCATATCCACCCCTTGATTCCTGGACCCTTGGGTCCTGGTTATGGGAAAAACAGCACCATAGATTTGATGCTGGTTTAGGGCATACACAGCCTCTTGTAGAACATTGCACCAGCCCTGCAAGGTAATGCCACTTAGTTGGCATGATAATTGAGTCTTCAGAAGGCCATTCCAAATTTCTATCAGTTCAGCTGCTTTGGGTAATGGAGCTGGTAAGACCAATGAATTCCATGGACATGTGCCCATCCTCACAACATCATTTGCTGTGAAATGAGTTCCTTGATCAGAAACAATGCTGTGTGGAATGCCATGGTGGTAGATAAGACATTCAGTAAGTCCATGAATGGTAGTTTTGGAAGAAGTATTCGGTGCAGGAAATGCAAACCTATATCTGGAGTAGGTGTCCATTCCAGTTTAAAAACTTACTGCCCCTCCCATGGTGGAAGAGGTTCAATGTAGTCAACCTGCCATCAGGTAGTAGGTTGGTCACCTCAAAGAATGGTGCCATATAGGGGGCTGAGTGTGGGTCACTGCTGCTGGCAGATTGGGCAGATTGGGCAATCGGCAGTGGCTGTAGCCAAATCAACCTTGGTGAGGGGAAGTCCATGCTGCTGAGCCCATGTATAACCTCAATCCCTACTTCCATGACCACTTTGTTAATGAGCCCATTGGGCAAAGACAGGAGTGGATGGCGAAAGAGGCTGAGCGTTAAACAGAGTGGGTCATCTTATCCATTTGATTATTAAAATCTTTCTCTGCTGAAATCACCCTCTGGAGAGTATTCATGGGGGACAAATATTTTCATGTTTTTTGCCCACTCAGAAAGGTATATCCACATACCTCTTCCCCAGACCTCTTTGTCAACAATTTTCCAATCATGTTCCAACCAACTCTCCTATCATCCAGGCAAACCATTGGCAACAGCCTGTGAATCAGTGTACAAAGGCACCTCTGGCCATTTCTTCTCCCAAGCAATTTAACAACCAGGTGCTCTGCTCAAAGTTCTGCCCACGGGAAGGATTTGCCCTCACCACCATCCTTCAGGGATGTAACAGTTTGATATTATTAATGAATTCCAAAAATAAATATTGGAATATGTTTGTAAACTGATCTTTTCCTCTGGGCATACTAGATTATTTTGGATTCATAGGTTTACTTGCCTAAGTAATTATGCAAACCTCTTGTGCCAGTAGGGCATTGAGTCCCCATACTTTGGTGGTTGGGGACTCACAGATAAAAGGCATGGCAAAGGATAGAGTTAAGGGTTTTTGATGATAGAGTTTTGACATTGGAGTGTGGTGCTGAAGCCTTAAGCTGGGACCCCAGGAAGAGAGGAAACCTGAACCCAGAGAGAAGCAAGACCCTGGAAGGGAGGAACCCAGGAAGACTGAACCATCACAGACATCAGCAGTCATCTTGCTCCAACATGTGGAAATAGACTTTGGTGAGGGAAATAGCATATGCTTTAGGGCCTGTTATCTGTAAGCTCCTACCCCAAATAAATACCCTTAATAAAAACCAACCAATTTTTGGTACTTTGCATCAGCACCACTTTGGCTAACTAATACAAGGAACATCCCAGAAAGTGGCTGCAGTGTTGCAGCTGTTCACTTTTAAGTGGTATCTGCATATCATGCAGAATCATCTGTAAACCAGGCCTGAATTTTCTCCTCCTGTCAAGTGATTGTAAGGGACTCTCCAACAAGCCAAAGCTGTGAGCTGGAAAAGAGAACATAGCATGACAGTGGTGGTGACCATGGGCATTTGGGATGCTTCTTCATGTAACTTGTGTCTTTGGACCTGTTCAAGCCCTATCTTGTATATGCCACTTGCACTTTATTATGGAGTGCTGTTGTGCATGCCCAAATTTATGATTTGGTGGGCCAGACATTACCCAGCTCATGATAGTCAACTCAGGTCTCATGGTAACTTGATGGCCCGTGGTTAAGAGTTCAGTCTCTAATAAGGCCCAGTAACAGGCAAAAAGTTGTTTCTCAAAAGGGGAGTAATTATCTGCAGAGGATGACAGGGCTTTGCTCCAAAATCCTGAGTCTGCACTGTTATTTTCATATAGGGACCTGCCAAAGGCTCCAGACAGCATCTCTACTTGCCACTGAAATTCCCAGCACAATGTGATCTGCTGGATCATATGACCCAAGTAATAGTGCAGCCTGCACAGCAGCCAGGACCTATTGCAGAGCCTCTCTTGTTCTAGTCCCCAACCAAAAGTAGCAGCTTTTCTGGTCATTCATAAATGGGTTGGATTAGCACACCCAAATGAGGAATAGGTTGTCTCCAAAATCCAAGGAGACTAAATATGTGTTGTGCCTCTTTTTCAGACCTAGGAGGGGCCAGATGCAACAGGTTATCTTCACTTTAGAAGGGATATCTCAACATTTCCCATACCACTGGACACCTAGAAATTTCACTGAGGTGGAAGGACCCTGTATTTTTGTTGGAAATCTATCATCTCTCATACAAATGCCTTAACAATAAGTCAAAAGTCTTTGCTACCTCTTGCTCACTAAGTCTATCAACATGATATCATCAATATAAAGGATCAATGTAATGTATTGGGGGAGGGAGAGACAACCAAGGTCCCTGCAGACAATATTATGATGTAGGGCTTGTGAGTCGATATAACCTTGAAGCAGGACTGTGAAGGTATACTGATGGCCTTGCCAACTGAAAACGAACTGTGTCTGTGGTCCTTCCTAATAGTAATTGAGGAAAAAGCATTTGCCAGATCAACGGCTTCATACCAGGTACCAGGTGATATGTTAATTTGCTCAAATTTTGACACCACACCTGCAACAGCAGCTGCAATTGGAGTCACCAACTGATTAGGTTTAGGAAAATCTATTATCATCCTCCAAGATCCATCTGTTTTCCCTACAGGTCAAATAGGAGAGTTGAATGTGGATATGGTGAGAATCACCATTCCCGCATCCTTCAAATCCTTGATGGTGGCGCTGATCTCTGCAATCCCTTCAGGAATTCAATATTGCTTTGGAATTACTAATTTGCTTGGTAGGGAATTACTAATTACTTACACTTGGATTTTCCAACTGTAAAAGCATGTAGTTAGAGGAATCCAGTGATGATATTTTGTGTTTTTCTATTGCCAACTCATGCCATGGGCTGTTAGAAGTCTCTTCATTATTAGAAAGAGAGTCATCAGTTCCCTTGAGTCCAATTAAAGTAGAGAGCCAATTGCAAAACTCTCAGAAACCACCTCAGACATCCCATGTTTAAGACTCTTTTCTTCAAGAACCACTCATGGTACCAAGCTGTATTAGTCAGGATTCTCTAGGGATACAGAATCAACAGGAGATATATGTATATTTACATATTACTATTGTAAGAGATTTTAAAGAGACTCTCACGGGACTATGAGGATGCACAAGTCCAGGTTCCACAGGCAGGCTGCAAACCAGGGGCTCTGATGAAAATCCATTCATTGAAGGTCCTTGTTGAGTTTCCAGGAGTCATTGGCTGTCCAAACAGGAGCTGGGAGATTCTCTCTGAATGCTGAAGTCACTTCCCCTTTTAAGGCATTCAATTGATTGGATAAAGTATCACTCATTGCTGATGGCAATCTCCCTGACGGATGTAAATGTAATCAGCTATCCATGCAGTTAAGTCACTGGTGACTAAAGCCCATAAATGTCCTTGTATTACAATTAGCCCAGTACTAGCTTGACCAAAAACTGGGCACAATTACTTGACCCAGTTGACACATTATCCTATCACAGCAACTCTTACGGTACCTCGGTTTGGATTTTTCATGACCTTAGAACTGTATGCATTTACCCCAAATGAATCTCCTTTTTAAAGTCAAAGAGATTTCTGGTACTTTGCATTGGCAGTCCTTTGGCAAACTAAAACAGGTGTAATATATTAATTGATTTTCTTTTGTTGAACTACCTTGGTAATGGTGTATAATTCATTTAATATGCTATTAGATTTGACATGAAGTTATTTTCTTGAGTTTTTTTCACATTATATTAATAAGGAAATTAATTTGTAATTTTCTTTTCTTGTAATATTTGTTTTTGGCTATGGTAGTAGGGTAATATTGACCTCATAGAATGAGTTACGTTGTTGTTCCATTCTCTTCAATTTTTTGGAAGAATTGATTGGATAGAAATCAATTCTTGGAATGATTGGTAGAATTTACTGCAAAGCCCTCTGGTCCCGGTCATTGTTTTTTTGTTTTTTGTTTCTTGGGTGATATATGATGAATGATTCAATCTCTTTACTTGTAATTGGTGTTTTGAAGTCTTCTATTTCTTCTAGAGTTATGTTAGGTTGTTCATGTATTTCTAGCAATTTTCCCATTTCATTTAGATTGTATAATTTTTTTGGCATACAAATGTTTGTAGTATCCTCCTGTGATACTTTTTATTATGTGGTCAGTAGTAATGACCCACTTCTCATTTCTGATTTTCTTTATGTGTGTCTCCTCTCTTTTTTCTTTGTCAGTCAAGCTAAGGGTTTGCAAATTTTATTGATCTTTTCAAAGAACCAACATTTCATTTTGTTAATTCTCTCAATTTTTTCCTCCTTTATCTTAGTTTCATTTTTTTCTGTCCTATCCTTTGTTATTTATTTCCTTCTGCTTCCTTTGGGATTAGTTTGGGGTTCTTTTACTAGTTCCTTCAGGTGTGTAGGTAGGTGTTTTGTATTAAGTCTTTCTTCTTTTTTAATGAAGCATTTGTGCTTTAAATTCCCTCATCACCTTCTTTAAATCCCATATGTTTTCATTTGCTGTATTCTCATAGTCATTCATTTCTAGGTATTTATTTATTTCCCTTGCAATTTCTTCTTTGATACACTGATTATTTAAGAGTGCACTATTTCAATTCTACATATTTGTGAATTTTCCAGTTCTCCACCTTTTATTGATTTCCAGCCTCATTCTATTAAGGTCAGAGAAGATGCGTCGTATAATTTCAGTCTTCTAAAATTTACTAAGACTGTTTTGTGACCCACCATGTGGTCTACCCTGGAGTATGACTCATTGTGCTTGAGAATAATGCCTATCTTGCTATTTTGAGAGGCAATGTTCGGAATATGTCTGTTTGGTCTAGTTTTTATCATATTATTCAGGTTATCTGTTTCCTTATTGATCTTCTGCCTAGGTGCTCTATCTATTGATGAAAAATATGTACTGAAATCTCCAAATATTATTTTAAATGTGTCTATTTCTCCCTTCAGGTTTGTCAGTGTTTGTCTCAGGTATTTTGGGACAACGTGGTTTAGTACATAAATAATTATGATAATTATTTCTTCTTAGTATATTGGTAGTTTAATTAATATAGAGAGACCTTCTTTGTTTTTCATAACAGCTTTTGACTTAAAAATCTATTTGTCCAATATTAGTATAGCTACTCTATCTCATTTTTGGTTACTCTTGGCATGGAATATCTTTTTGCAACCTTTCACCTTCATCTTATTTGTGTCTTTGGGTCTAAGGCAAGTCTCTTAAAAACAACACATAGTTGAATAATGCTTTTTGTCTTCTCTGACAATCTATGTCTTTTGATTAAAGAGTTCAATCTATGAACATTCAGTGATATTACTTAAAGGCAGTATGTGCTTCAGCCATTTTGTCCTTAGGCTTTTATATATCATATCTTTCTTGTCTTTCTTCTCCTTTATTGCAGCCTTCTTTTCTGTAGATATGATTTTTTGTAATGTATCTTAATGATTTCCTCACTTCTGTTTCTGAATATTTTTAAGTACTTTCATTACCATGGGGTTTATGTTACACAATCCACATCTAAAACCTATTAATTTGAAAAGATACCAATGTAACTTCAATAACATACTTTCTCTACACCCATGTCCCTCTATTTCCCCTGTTTATTTTGTTTTTCTCCTACTTTACCACTTTATATTTTTTTTTGAGAAGGATTTTTTAAATATATTTTTTCTTCTTTATTTTCTTTTAAGGTTACATTAAAAAATATGAAGTGCCCATATACTCCCCACCCACTCCACACCTTTCCACATCAACAACCTCTTCCATCATTGTGGCACATCAACTGCACCTGGCAAATACATTCTGGAGCACCGTTGCATCACGTGGACAGTGGTACACATTGTAGTCCACACTCTCCCCCATTCCACCCAGTGGGCCATGGCAGGACACACAATGGCCAGCATCCATCCCTGCAGCACCACACAGGACAACTCCAAATCCTGAAAATACCCCCACACAATATCTCTTCTTCCATCTCCCTACCATCAGCAGGAACTGTGGCCACCCTCACCATATCACTACTAAAATTTCTTTCCTTACTGATCACAATAGTTCCCCAGCAGAACACCAGTAAGTCCACTCTAATCCATACTCTATTCCCAGAGATGGTTATACCTAGTCCCCCTCTACATCAAGAGGGGGCTTAGATTCCACATGGGTGATGGATACAATTCTCTTACTTGCACTCTTGGCTCCCTGGTGTGTGGTTGACCCTCTTCACCTCCCTGTCAGCTGGCCAGGGTAAGTCCAACAAACCAGAGGGTAGGAGCCACAAGTCTGCTGAATCCTGGGGCCTGGCTGTCATATGGACAGTCTGGAGATTCAGGTCTCCTAAGTATACACCAACCCAATCACCAACCACAGGTCCAGTAAAAGTAACAGAAGAGGCATGTGTAGAGAGGTCATATCTGAGTCCAACTCATCACACTCAGGAACACAAACCCCAACGTAGGGACAACTGAGATAGCCCTGAAATCCAGAGCCATCTGCCATGACCATAGAACCTGTGGGTTTCTGCAGCCCTCAGGAGAACCAGCACCTGAATTTCCATCTACCTTGGCTGTCTCTGGTACCCTGCTAAGTCGTGCGTAAGTGTGACCCCTCTGATGACCTCCTGACTCTTCTTTGGAAACTCATAGTCATATATACTCACTTGTCCTTTTATATTTTGAATGCCCATTAACAACAAATATGCTTTGTCTTGTTCAATTGTTATGAATTAAAGACTAGAGTTTCATTAGAGTTGGAAAAAGTTTGGCCATTATTTCCTCAAATATTCTTTCTGCCTCTTTTCCCTTCTCTTCCCTTTCTGAACATTAGTAATCATTTTATTTGCATGCATCATGCTTTCCCTTAAATCCACGAGACATTGCTCAATTTTTTTTTCTATTCTTTTCTCTATTTATTCTACCATAGCATGATTTTCAATTCTCCTGTTTTCCAGCACATTTTTTTTTCTATCTTTTCAAGTCTTCTGTTTTATGATTCTAGGGTAGATTTAATCTCTAATAGTTTGCCTATCATTTCCATGATTTCTGTTATATTTCCTTTCATGCTTTCAATTTTTTTATGCTTACACATTGTCTTTTTAATAACTTTTTATCTCTTTATGCATAGTCCTCTCTTTGAATTGATTTAATAGATTTTTTTTAACTTCTTTTATTAGTTGTTTCAGATTCAGTGTCTTCTCTTAAGTTTTACTTTGTTCCTTTGACTGAACCATATCTTCTTGATTCTTAATGGCTTGTAGTTTTTGCTCATTGTCTAGGAATCTGATTATCTTGATGAGTTAATTCTGACAGTCAATTTGTCCCTGTTGTCTAGGGTTTTATTTTTTATCACCTTTCTGTTAAAGCTGTTCTTTGATGCTTGTTCCAATATACTCTAGACATTTAGAATATATTTTGCTTATTCTAGACTTTTAGAATAACTCAGGTTTTCTTCATCTGTTTATTGTCCTAGATATTAGGCACAATTTTTATGACTGTAATTTTGGTGCAATTGTTTCACCTTCAGGAGAAAGCTTCCTCTCTTCTGTCCTTTCTCCAGGAATCTTGATCTGTTCTGTTTGTTTTTGTGCAGATTTCCCCCCCTCCCCTCCCCCCCCAGTTCCTATGATTTCTTTACATTGTGTCCCTCCCTCAGTAACCTACTTTTCTTACAGTTTTCAGTTCTTGGAACATCCTGTCTTAGAGCAGTTCAATTTAATTCCTCCTACTTTTTTGCCTCTGTGACTGTTCACTGCCTCCAATCTTCACTACTAGGACATCCCACTCTGGGGAGCCAAATAGGATTAATCCAGGAAATGGGGGTCATTTTAGAAAAGTCCATTTTGATTTTAGGTGGTCCAGCCACCTAAATCAACAGAAATTAGATAGTGTGAGCACACACACACCGCTTGCCAGTCTTTCAACTGAGGTCTCTGTATTTCTCCTCCACCCTGGGGCCCTTTTTTTACAATACTCTTGAGCAGCTTGTCTTCTGATGTGGGTCTTGTGGAATTGTGCTCTGTGCCTCGATATGTGTGGGGTTCCAACTTGCTGCTGAGAGTGGCTCTATAGCCTGTGCCCCCAGTGGGAGGAACCTAGGTCACCACCTCAGAGCAACTCCCAAGCTGTGTGGGACCCAATGAGGAAGGAATAGGACCAGTGAGTCTGGGGTGGAAATTTCCTACCTGGTATTTTTCTTTTTCTTTCATTTAGTGTTAGTGGAGCCCTTCTCCAGTCTCCAGTTTTTAATGACATTGAAAATTCCCTCAATTATTTTCTTTTAAATGTATTTCAGCAAATACTTCAAAGAACAGCCCATTGTAAAATATCTATTCATGATATCTAAACCTTGAAGATATTAAGGATCTTTATATAATTACTCTGTCCATTTACATGTCAAGAGGTTTCAGAGTAATTTAAATGAATTGAGATTAACATTTATCAAAGTGCATGTAGGCGATTTTAAGTATTTACATCATATTTCTCATCTCTTATTGGAAATTTGTATCCATGCTTCAAAATTTAAGAGCAGTAATGAACAAATATTATAAAAGTTTCCAAATAATTCTTTATATATGTGGCCAAACAGAAATGGGGAAATAAGTCAAAACCTATGCCAATTATGTAAGCTAAAATAATATTATTTGCCCAAGGAATTTTTCATTGGCTTTTTATATAAGTTACAATTTTTTAATTAAAAAAAAAACATGTAGGTTAGCTAAGTGAATTTTCTTTCAAATTATGCAAGGATTTTAGATTTCTTTCTCCTGAAATCAACCAAATATTTTTGAAATATGGAGGGTCTGTGAGATCTACATTTTACTTATTTTTCCTTCACACCATTGTCCCATAAGAGATGTATAATATTCTTAATGTGTTTTTTTAAGGACTGCAGGAAAAAAAACAGTTAAAAGAAAATATATGATGCAATGGAATTATTTTTTCTGCAATGAAAATTGCAGTTGGGATGATACATAGAACTCATTTGACCATCAGCCAGTGTAAATGGATTTACTGCCCAGTACTTGTCTTCATAGTAAGCACATGAAGGGCAAAAATGAATAGATTTGACCCTCTTCCAAGAGATACTGCTGTCCCATGATTCATTCATATGCATTCTAACCATAGATAATTATTGAGTGCCTCATATATGCTAAACTCTATGACAAGACTTCAATATTTAAAGTGTTACTATCCTCGGAATCCTGCAGCTTGGAGGTAGGACTGAAATTATTTCAGTTCTATATGTTGTAGGCAGAAATACATATTGGTGGCTATGGGTGTATCAAGGGAGTAACCCATAAATCTGCTTCATAAAAAGAATCTAATCTGCAGTTGTACCCCACACTCCAACAATACTAAAGAAGGATGCTTCCCATCAACTGCCTGTATCAGTTAAGTCCACCTGCCCTTTATTGTTTTGTGCTAGAAAATTTCTGGGTGTAAAAATCAAAATTTCCTGTTTTGATGTTTGGCCAAGACGTGATTTGATAATACAGATGGCATACTCATGCTGTAGCCTGGTGTTCATCCTCTTGCCATCCTGAATAATGAGCCCAGGAAAAGTAAGTGAAATTTGATTAGCAAGTCTTCTTTCTTAAACAGATGCTGTGCCTGATATAAATTATTCTTTTAGAATTTCTAACATATGCCAAAGTATTTATCACAGATTAACTGCATGAACTTGCAGGCCATTACCAGAAGTTCTGAGTATGAAATGGGTGGATGCATTTTTCACAGTTCTGATCAAAAGATATATAAGAATGTGCATTTTTATTTCTGATCAACAGATATATAAGAATGTACATTTTTAATCAAAATAAGAAAAATATATAAAAAAACTAATAAAACAATATATGGAAAAATTAAAGTATTTTCTACTTATTCTGTCTCTTTTTTTCCTATGAAAATGTAACTGTTGTGAAAAATACTATTTAGAATTATTATGCCTTAAAATGCACCATAACAGAACCTCTTATTAGCATTGCTCAATATGTTTGTATTCACTTTTCTCTTGCTTCAGATGGTCCTATTCTTTAGCAAGTGAGATCATTTGCACCAGACATTTCCTAATGCATCATATTTGAATTCATTATTTTGTATTTATTTGGTTTGTTTTAAAAGTGTCAAATACATACTTCCAATCAAGCTAGGATACACTTAACACACGATGTCATTTGAAACATAACAATGGAAATAGTGTTTTTTTTAGTTTATCTGTTTTCAATGTTTTAATACTCATTTTGAATATGAGTCTACATAGAACAAATGCATAATTTTCTCATGTTATGATTAAGATCTTTCTCAAGATACTATTGAAATTAACTCCTTACCTTAAATTTAGTATTTTTAGAAGATGAACATTAAGGGGGTCCATATCATTAAGGAGAGATGGACTGGTTATTAATACTAGATTTTACCTGTTTATTCAGGGGGTGTGAGTAGCAAGGTAACTTCTAATATTTTGCCTTATGTCAGACAGGCTAATACAAAGAAAATAAATGGTTTATCTTTTCTCATGAATTTACTGTGTAGGGTTTTTCTTTATTTTTAAAGAAAATCAAACTGGAAAAAATCAATGTCAGAATTATATTGCTTCCATATAAAACCTGGATTGAGTCTGGTGAGGTTATAGTTGCCATGGTAACAGAAATGTGCTCTTTAAACAGTTTTTATCCTAACTACTCTTCTACTTATACAGAGTGATTTCTACAAAAATAGGAGTTGTGGAGGAGTAGTTTGAGAAAATTTACTCCCTGTAAGGATACCTATCTATATAATTTGTTAGGAGTTACACCAACATTTGGAGGTTAATTAGATATAAATGTTACCCAACATGAAGTTTAAAAGCACAGTATTTCCCCAGTAAGTAGCCAAGTATGGGGAAATGTAAAGTGAAGAGGCATTCTAAAAGGAAGACTCCTATAACATTGGTTTTGATGTAATCATGTTTCATTATCCACATGTTATGAATAAATATTGAAATCTCTTTCAGAAAGTGTGGAGATGTTAATGAAATTTGTTTTATATGTTGAACTCTTGCAGGTCTAAGAGTTCATCATGTTTATTAAACAGCTGCAAAAGGATGTATACTGCAGTGATTTTCATTTTCCAATGTTTAAACACATTGAAATGAATGTGGATTAATTCTATACCCATATCCATATACCTATGTATATGTATACTGTATATACGATGTTCATCCTTAAGGTGATATATTTCATATCATTTTATTATCCCCTGCCCTATGTCACAAATTTCATTCTCAATATTTTGATTATTTTCCTCTAATTTCAAGAAAAGCTTACTTTCAAAATATCTCTTTCCTCACACATGAAGTTGCTGTTTGGAACTGCTGGGATAGGGCTATTCTCCAGACATGGTTTTTTTTTTTCTTTTTTCTTTTTTTTTTTTTGCCCTCCCCGGACCCCCGGGGCCTGGCCCTGCCGTTTACGCACCCCTAGACATGGGGTTTTGTAAAACAAATCCCTCAAACATTCTGACACTTTATCTCTTTGCCTCCAATATCAGGATAGCAACAATAGCTAACCATTTTATTTTATTTGCAGACCAAACACAAATAAGCATCACAGTGTGATTTGCAAACTGTAAATTAATGACTAGATATTGATGATCCATTATTTCTATTTGCTTTCATCTCTGATAGGAGATTCCACTTAGAAAATGACTCAACTAGAGTTCAGAAAAACTAGTTAGTTCACAAAAGTAATAAACCATTTACACAAAATTTGCTTTAAAAAATGTGTTCTAATCAACTGAACTGACTAGAACATTGTAAATAAAGAAAAATAGAGTTCCCACTACTCATTTTAATGTCTGTTTAAGAACAATGACTCTTTAACATTTAGAATAAGTTTTTCCAGTTAATAGTTTTCTCTTACTAGCTGAGTTATATTCAGTAAAAACTGCTATCTATATTATCATTAGTTCTCAGCCCTTCTGGCTTAGGAACTCTCTTGCCTTCTACATTTAAGTCAAAGTGTGCATTCATGTCCTAACCAAGCTTCTTGTATAAGGCAGCTCATGAAACCAAAAGCAATTTGCTTTTCCATGTAAAGATAGAAGATGTGCATACAGGAAGGGAATTAGCCAGAAGAGGGAGCTTTTAGGTATCTACTTTGGGGCTAACACTACATATTGCATCACTGACATGGAAAGAACTGTCTCCAATGCACCCAAGCCTGGATAGTTTCCACCATAGTAACATTCCACAGAAGAAAACTTATCATTTTGGGGCACATTCTGCATGGAACGCAGATTTCCATTCCATTTTATAAAAACCACTTTAATCTATTACACACACACATCGCTGTCAGTATTTTCTAGAATGAGCCAAATCCATATCTTTGTGTAGAACAATTCTACTGGGTAGAGTGATATTGTGTTAAATATTTGGGGGCCAATGTAACTTTGAGAAAATGCATTTCTTGTCCTTGGGAAGTCAATCTAAGGAGGATGCAGCAATTGCCGTGACACGACTAACCTGCCACATAATAGAAACTTGATGACTATAAAGGACTATGAAAAAAATTAATTTAGGCTTAATGAATCACAAGTTTTACATTAGATGGTAATGACCATATCCTTGTAGCTCCTTTATAAAGTTATCACAGGTTAAAACACAAATGAAATTTTAGGCTATTGAGTGGATAAAAAACGTGAATGAATGAATAAAGACTTGTATAACATAGCTTATTTCATGGTATTTTTAGTTATATTATTAGTGTTTTTTCCTAGTTAATGTTTTAATTTAAAAAATGCATTATCATAAGAATAAAAACATTTTTTCTAAGTAGCTTCTATTTCTTTATGGTTTATTGAGAAACATGGTAAACATGTTAAAAAGAGATGAGAACACAATTTTTTTATTCTTATAAGTATTCGGTAAAACTAAGCCTAAAATTTTAAGAGCAGAGTTTTCTTCCATTTTCTAACCATGTTTACATAACGTTTGTTTGAATCTTCCTCCTTTGCAATTATTTTCATCACACTCCACATGTGATATTCCTAAGATTTCGAGAGTTAACTTGTTTGACATTTGTCTACAAGGCTGGGTTTTCATTCAGATCATTGTTCTTTTTAGCATTTAGATTATACATTTTAAAATGTTTTTAGATATGTTACTATTTCGTCAGCAGGTTGATAAGGTAAAAAAGGTAGGGGGAAGCCATATGTTCCCTAATCTGAGAGTGCATTTTATAAAGAGTCAAAATTGAAAAATGTATTTTAAATGTTAAATTGATCTCAAATTATAATGTCTTTTGAAATGAGCATAAAAATTACCTAAAATAGCAAATCTGGTGATAAATATTTTCAAATTGAATATGGTTGTTAATATACATTTTTTAAAAATTAACTGTTTTCTTCTCTCGACAATTACACTTCCACAGATTGACCATGAATTTATCCCCATGGGGTGACCTGACCCGCGGATCAGTCGAACCAAGACCTGAGGGAGGGAGTGGGAATGAAAAGGGACAAGAGACACAAAGAATGGAGACAAGACAGGATTCTGATCAAGTCTCATTTATTGAGGGTCAATCAGGGGTATTTATAGCCAGGGATGAATGAGGTTTCGCGCCACAGATCTGATTGGTCCACGTCAGGAAGTCTTTTCGCGGAAGTTTCAAAACAACCGTCTGAGTGGCATGAGGATAGAAACTTAATTACTACAGCGACGGTGGGGAAACGGAAACTTAACTGGGTTAATATCTAAAAATAGGGCTTAGCAACAAGATTGCCAATACAACACCAGTGCCAGAGGCAGCTTCCCACAATGGGGTAATAATAAAATCTATATATTACCGTATTTCTAAAATCCCTTTATATGGCAATAAAATATTTTAGGACTAAAAATGTTTTATATACAAAACCATTTCTTACTCTGAAAGGAGAGCATTTTCCTTGTATTTTGCTTAAAACTTACAGTAAAATATTAAATGTCAGGTATCATTTTTGTTCTATACTTCAGTTCCTATCATCTGAACTTTGGAAGAATATTAAATATTATATCCATTATTTAGATAACCAAAATTTATTTTAAAATATAAATCTAAACACATGTGCAATAATGGCATGTAATATATTTTTCCATTTTTCACTTTGACATAACTATCTTTTAAAACAATATAGCCAATTCATGCCCTTATTTAATCCACTTGCTTTTCTTACATATTAATTTGAAAGGGATTGTGATGGTTAGGCTATTTTGTAAACTTGGCAGATAATTGTGCCCAGTTGTTTGGTCAAGCTAGCACTGAGCTAAACGCAATGCAAGGGCATTTATGAACTTTAGTCACCACTGACTTTACTGCAGTGGTAAATCATAGAAAGCTGATTACAGTTACATCAATCAGGGAGGTTGTCATCAACAATGAGTGACACTTTATCCAATCAGTTGAATGCCTTCAAAGGGGAAGTGATTCAAGCATTGAGTGAGAATTTCCCAGCTCGTCTTTGGACAGCTAACGTCTCCCAGAACTCATCAAGAATCTTCACTGGTCTTTTCACATGTTCATATTGTATTTGCTACAACTGATGTACAGATATTGAAACAATAGCTTTTCAGACATGGTTTCATTTGGGTTTATGTTATGGTTTACATTTTAGCTTATAGGCTTTTTTACATTTTTGGTGTAATTTAACAGGTCTTCTATTCATCATTGCACTGCTGAGTTCCTAGCCAGGGGAGCTCTATCACATTCTGCAATGGAACAGCAACAATCCCCCAAGTGCAATGGCAAAACCAATAAAGAAGGATGGTCCAACAATGAGCCCTTGATACTGATGGCTACAATTATGAGCCTGTGCACCTGAAGTATGAACTTGGCCTAGAGCTTTAGGGTGCCTAAGAGTTACCTCCTGAGAGCCTTCATGTTGCTCAAATGTGGCCACTCTCTAAGCCAAACTCAGCATGTAAATGCATTATCTCCCCTCACCCCTCCAGTGTGGGGCATGACTCCTTGTGATGAACCTCCCTGGTGCAAGGGAATACTACCAAGCACCAGCTAATGATGTACCTAGAAAAAGACCTTGAATAAAAGGGTCAACTCAGACCAGCAGAATATCTCAGCCTACATGTATTATCAGGAGTTAAAAAACTGCTTTATGACTTTAGATAAAAGGGGGAAATGGAAAGAACAAATGTGTTTATATGGCTAGGAGTCTCCAAAAAGAACTGGAGGTAATCAGAGGGATAATACTTATGCATGCCTCAGCAGGGTCCCAGAGACAGCCAAAGTAGATAGAAGCCCAGGTACTGGTTCTCTTAATGACTATAGAGACCCACAGGTTCTGTGGTCATGGCAGGTGGTTCTGGAGTTCAGTGCCATATGTCAGTTGGCCCTACTTTGGAGTTTGTGTTCCTAAGTGTGATGGAGTTGGACTCAGATATGACATTTCTACACACGCCTCTTCTGTTACATTTACCAAACCTGTGGTTGGCGCTGGGGTTGGTGTATACTCAGGAGACCTGAATCTCTGGACTGTCCATGTGATAGCCAGGCCTGAGTCTTAACAGACTTGCAACTCCTACCACCTGGTTTATTGGACTTACCCTGACCAGCTAAGAGGGAGGAGAACCCTGACTAATAGAATTTGGTAACAAGGAGGAGGGAAGTGCTTTTGCAATTACCAAAATGCTGGAAAGGTTTTATAAATGGGTAAGGGGTACTTTTTGGAGGAATTGCGAGATGCTTGCAAGAAAAAGCCTACGGTACTTTGAAGAGACTGTTGACAGCAATACAGATGCTGAAGAGACTTATGATGCCTTAGAAGAAAATGATGAAACTATTATTGGAAAGTGGAGGGAAGGCTATCCATGTTTTAAAGTTGCAGAGAACTTAGCATGATTAACTCCTGTTTTTTTATGGAAGGCAGAATATGAAAATGGTGAGTCTGGGCATTTACTGAAGAAATTTCCAAAGTAAACCCAGAGAATGTGGCTTGGCTTCAGCTTGCAGTTTATAGTAAAATGCTAGACTACAGAGATAATCTGAGGACTGAACAGTCTGGCATAAAGAAAACAGAAACTGATTCTGGAAATTTCAAGCTTCTGGAAATCAAGCTCCCAGATGAAAATGCCCTATTGGATGACTTAAGTAAACTTGGAACTTGTACATCAGGATTAAAGATGAAGTTATGTTGGAAAGACATTTGGAAAGTCTTACTGTCTGATGGCTTGGACCCCTGCTTCCTGCATGCTAAAACAACAAGTTTTTTGAGAGAGCTGTAGGAACAAAACCACTCTCAGTCTGGAATAAAAGGGACATGGAAAGGAAATTTTGAAGGGGAAATTACTTCAAAAGGAAAATCATGGCAGCTGAGATCTGGAATTGGCGCATTACATTGGGCCAAGAGAGGAATTCCACCCATGTGTACAGAGAGTTTGAATTTTCCCCAGCAGTTGAAGAGGATGGATATTCCTATCTGATGTTCTGGGAGAGTATTGCTGCCCCATGTTACAGAGAGGGTGTAGCACATTCCCCAAGTATTATGGCACTTAAAGTCAGCACCCCACAGGTCTGAAAGGGGTAGTCCTGTCCCCTAAATGTCAGAGAAGACCAGGTGGCCAACTCATTGCTCTGAGAGAGTTGAGCCTGTATGCCAAAGGTTAGGGGGAGTGTTGTCTTTGACATCACTGTGTTAGGGGGGTTAAGACTTTAACCCAAACATTGAGTAAGGTGTGGCAATCATTCAACACTATAGGAGGGAGAGATCTGGGGCTTGGTCAACACCCAGATACTTGTTGAGGGTGGAACCAAGAAAATGGCCATTGGGCAAGCCTGTGGACAGAGTGGGTTCCCATAAGGCCCCAGGGGAAGAAATCATCTTCTCAAGTATGACTCCCAGACTTTGAAATCAAATAGACATTACCCTGCAGGTCTACTGAACTGTAGAGAAACCGTGATTCATGCTTCCCTCCAATTTCTCCTTATTGTAATGAAAATGTTTATCCTTTGTCCATTTGTGTATTGAAAGCAGATGAATTGTTTCATAGATTTCAGAGGTCTATAGCAGATGGGGCTTTGCCCCAAGACAAACTATATATTTTAAATTGATTATGATATGATTTAGTACCTGCATTATAACTGATTTAAAGTTTTTTTGAATAGTCATGTCTTTTTGGAATTCAGAGGGTGAAGTGAATCAGTTTGATATTATTGATGAATTCCAAAAAGAAATATTGGATTATGTTTGTAAACTGATCTTTTCCTCTGGGCAAATGAGATTCTATTGTATTTAGAGGTTGCTTGATTAAGTAATCAAGTAAACCTCTTGTGTCATTAGGGTTTTGAGTCCCTACCCCTTGTTGGGTGGGGACTCACAGATAACAGGCATGGCAAAAGACAGAGTTGGAGTATTTTTGATATTGGAGTTTGATGCTGAAGCCTTAAGCTGGAGCCCTGGGTAGTAAGCTCACAGAGGAAACAGAAGCAAAACCCTTGCAAGCCCTTGCAAGAGAAGAACCCTAAACCCAGAGAGAAGCAAGTCCCTGGAAGAGAGGAACTCAGGAAACCTGAACTCTCACAGACATCAGCAGCCATCTTACTCTGACATGTGAAAATAGACTGGTGAGGGAAGTAACTTAGGCTTATGGCCTGGTATCTGTAAGCTCTTACCCCAAATAAATACCCTTTCTAACAATCATCCAATTTCTGGTGTTTTGCATCAGCACCCTTTTTCCTGACTCATAGAGGAATATTGATAATTATCAAGAAATAATATATCTTTTGACTTAAATTGGCAATATATTATTAATCTTCTCTCCTTTAGTAGTGGTTTTAACATTACCTCGTGGATTCCCAGGGCTAGCTTTTGCCCACTTATTGCCTAGCTTCACCTTAATGAATCTCTGTGGATTCAATAAAAATAATAATAATATTATTTTTATGGCTACTAATTGAATATGCCTATTCCACACTGGAACTAGAAATATTCCCAGAAATCTATCTTGATCTGGGCTCTAACATAATTTTAGAATTTCTTCAAGGGCTCACAATTTCTATTTGATCAAATTACTGTTAGCCTCTGGTTACAGAACTGCTGCAGATTTCTTGAATATCCTGAAAAGACTGTGCTGGATAGAGCATTACCAAGAGGTTGTCGTAGTTAGGAGCTCTGTGTCCCAGGAAGACATGCTATTAAATTTAATCCATTCCTGTGGGTGTGAACCCATTCTAAATAAGATCCTTTGATGAGGTTACTTCAGTTAAGGTGCTCCCCAACTCAATATAGGTTAGTCTTAATCCTGTTACTGAAGTCCTTTATTAGCAGAATGAAATTCTAAAAGCCACAGGAATGAAGATGAAGATGAAGGTCAATGGAACCAGCGTTAGAAGACTGGTCTTCAAGAAGAAAGCGTTGCCTGGATTATGTCTCAGTTTGGACTTTGCTTAGCCTCAAAACCATGAGCTAATAAATTCCCATTGTTTAAACCAACCCATTCCATGGTATTTGGTTTGGCAGCCACAAAAATAAAACAGAGGCTAACACTTTGTAAAACTTTTTTTCATAACCTTATTTTTTTTTTAAAGATACTTAGATTACATAAACGTTACATAGAACGTCTAGGGGATTCCCATATGCCACACTCCCTACACCTTCCACATTTTCCCACCTTGGCAACATCTTTCATTCACATGGTATATCCATTGCAATTGATAAACACATTTTGACGCATTGCCACTAAGCATGAATTATAGTTTACATTGTAGTTTACACTCTCTCCCATTCAACTCTGTAGGTTATGGCAGGATATATAATGTCCAGTATTGGTCATTGTAATGTTATTCAGTATGGTTCTCATGTCCCCAAAATGCACCCACGTTATACCAGTTTTTTGGTCTCCCTATCCCTAGAACCTCCAGTGGCCACTGCCACCACATCAATGATCTTTCTTCCATTGTTAGAGTCACAATAAGTCTATAGAATACTAGTAAGTCTATTTTAGTCCATAGTTCATTCCTTAATCCTGAAGACTCTGTGATGGTGATGTCCACTCCACTTTAAATGAAAAGGGTCTTTGATCCTATATGGCTGATGGATGAAATTCTCTTGTTTGCAGTTGTACACATGCTCAGTTCCTTGGTATGTTGTTTGTCCACCATCTCCTCCTTGTTAGTTGTCCTGGGTGAGTTCAATGAACTGGATAACAGGTGATTCAACTCTGTTGAGATTCAGAGCCCAGCTGGGACATGAACAGCCTCACGATTTAAGTCTCTTGGATATACACCTACCAACTCTAATACCAATTATAGGTTCAAATAGAAGGACAGAAGAGCCATGGGTAGATAAACTGCTGTAGACCTTTTACCTTAATTCTGGTATTCGCTATCAAGTAGCAGTGTTACATGTGGTTCATGAATATTCAGCTTTCTTCCTGGACATGGCCAACTGAAAAGATATGTTTAAGTAACAATTTCATCACATATGTGCACGTTTTAAAATTACTGTATAATAGGTGACTATTCTTACATCAAAGTAATCTTGGTTTCAAATCCTTACCATTTTGGATAGTGGTTAATGTAAAATAGACACTGAATTATTATAGATGACTATATAAGATAATAAAGAGTAATTAAGTAAAATACTACTTGAAACAAAATGTAAAGAAAAGAAATCATTTCCATATTACCAAGATTTTTCTTTTATCCCTTGCTTTAATGTCAGCATTCCACATTTCTGTTTTATGTATAAGGTTCTATTCATTGAAAGTCAGAACTAGAATTTGACTTGTCCAGAAAATGGAAGTTACAGATTCTATTCAAAAGTCTTAATAAATAAATTTGTAAGGTCAGATCCTCAACTTATATTTTCCTTTAAAATATCCTGCAATTTAATCTGCTAATAATTTCAGCTACTAATTCTATAAACTGCTTATATCTTTTAAAATTAGCTTGATATCTACCCAGTGACATAACTTGGAAGCCAGTGCTTAACCTTAATTTAATACTCCTTGTTGTTTTGTCTGTTATTTCTTTTTTTGTGTCAAACAAGAAACTACTTTTATTACTAGAAATAATGTTAGTACTATATTCAATAAAAATGTCATATTTCATCAAATACTTAAGAAATATTAAAAGAGAATATATTATATATCGTAATTTTTTAAGAAAAATTGCTGAAGAAGACAAATTCAGTTGCTGCCCTCATGGACTAAGCTTTAAAAAAGTCATTTGGAGGTTAGGGGAAATCCATCCTCAGCCATGAAAGAAAATTGTTACCAGATTTTCCCTCCTTCCATAAAAAAAATAAAAAGGAGCAAAATATGAGGCAGCTGATTTTAGGCATCACAAAACTGTGATCATGGAAAGAGAGAAAAAAATGTGAGTTGAGCTTTATGTTACACCTAGCATTCTAACAGGTTAAGGCAGATACCAAACAAATGTGCCAAAGGCAAAAATTGCAGTTTGTGGCTGATTAAATTTTTAAAATATATAGCGCTGGATGTTGGAGGAGATGGAGCTGAGTACAGTTTGAGAGAGATATTCTGTAAGATTTAACATGTAGGTGCTTGTTCACATTCAGTGCTAGACTTTACAATGCATAACATAAAGTAGCTGCTGTAAAATTTAGAGATGCAGTATCACAAATTTCAGGAAAATGCTGGAATTCCAGTACATCCTAAATAAAAAGACTTCACTGAGCAACTCAGAAATTTAGATGAGGCTTCAGAAAGTGCAACACATTAGGAAAAATAACAATAAGTAAATGTTACATTTTAGGACTGAAGTTTGAATGGAAAAAAAACCTGCTCTAAATATAAACAAAATGAAGCCTGTTGGGATCAAAAAGATTCAGCTTGATTTAACCATCTGGGAAAATACAGCTCAATACACTATTGAAACAGAAAAAATAATTCAGACTGCATTTAATGTATAAATGACCTTGTCCAGTATGCAAACCAAAATTACAAGGCAAGCAGAGGAAGATTTTATTCAAAATCAAGAAACAAAAAGTGGTCAATGTAAGAGAGCTGAGATCTCCCAAACATCGGATAAAAGCCTTAAAACAACAATTATATGCTAAATAAAATTATGGAAGTTAAAACAAGCCAGCATAATAATTGAACAAATTGAATCTCCAAAAAGACATAGAAAATTTAAGTAAGAAACCAAGTTTCATAATTCTATAACTGACAAGAAAAATATCTGAAAAGAAAATCATTGAATGGTGTTACTTGCATATAGAAAAGTGAACAATAAATTTAATAAGACATATCCCTAGACAGATTCAGTGGTATTTTAGACTCATTGGTATTTGAGACTCACTGGTATTTGAGTTGTCTAACTCATGAGTATTGGAGAAAAAAAAACTTAGAATCAGTGATCGGTGGAATATGCAGTAATAGTCACACAATAGAGAGAGGAGAAATGAGTCTGAAAATAAGAAGCAAATGACTATAAATTTCCTAATTTTGGTTAAAAAAAATCGTACTACAGGTCCAAGAATTTTAATATACTCCATAGAGGATAAATCAAAGAAAACCATCCTAGACACATCATGCCAAACATTCTAAAATCGAATATAAAGAGAAAACTTTAAAAGTAGCAAAAATGGAATATTATATACTAGGAAAGAATTATATAAATGACAACTGACCTTTAATCAGAAGCAATGTTTATAGAAGATAATAACAGAATTATAAAGTGTTGAAATGAAACAATAACATAAAACTGAATTTTGTATTCAGCAAAAACAGCTAAAAAATTAGAATGAAATGAAAACTGTTCCAATAAAGGAATACTTAGAATTTTGTTTTGTTTGCCAGAAGAGCTGCACTGCAAGATATATGAAAAGAAGATCTAAAGGTAAAGTAAAGTGATAGATGGAGACTTCATTTCCTATTTAAAATAAGAAAACACATTAGGATTAGAAAGTATGTGGAGATTATATATATATAGGTTTATATAGATATAGATATATAGATAAATATGCCACATTTCCCCCTCTCAATTTATTTAAAAATTCTCAGATAACTGAAAGCAAAACAATAGAATTATATTACCATAAAGTTTATAAACTGTAGAAATATACATATGTGTATAAAACAGTGGTGTTAGTATGGTCCTTGTATTCATATGGAATGGTACAAGTTTACTTTTCTAGAGAATGAGTTTTTTTATTGTACATATTTTAATTATTAGAGCAACCACTAAAAACAATGCAAGAAAACCTAACTAGGAAACCTTGAATAGACTGGTATCTCTCTATAACTATGTATACATATATATGTATATGTGTATGTATGTATATATGTATATAGCTATCTATCTGTGTGAATATTTATGTGTGTGTGCACATGTGTATATATGTGTGTAGATTCAAATAACTGAAAGGAATGAATCATAAGTGAGAAAGTGGAGAAGAAAGGAAAAAGATGGTATAGTTAGAAAGTAATAAGCAAAGAGTGGACATATACTCAAATATATCAATAATTACTGCAAATTTAAAATGAATAAACTCTGTGTACATGCTGTCTATAGAGAGGAACTTTAAGTATGGTGAAATGGGAAGATTGACATGTGTGGAAAAAATATACCGTTCAATCATTAAAATGAAAATGTTTGAGCAAATGTATTAGTATCTGGACATATAGATGTGTCCAAAACTTAAAATATAGAATTTCAGAATGGAAAAATATTAATGTGACAGTTTGAAGTCTTTGCAGATCCCAGAAAAGATCATGTTCTCAAAGCTAATTCATTCCTCTGGGACTCTTTGATTGCTTTGGATTCAGCTGATGTAACTTTGATTAGATTTCTTCATTGAGGCAAGACTGAAGGTGGGTCTTGGTCCTCTTGCTGGAGTCCTTTATAAAAGCAGGACTGAAGGCAGAGACACACAGAGAAAAACAACTGCAGAGATGGGAAAATTCAGAGAGGAACCCAGGAGAGAGGAATTCACAGACAGAGCAGCTAGAAGCTGAAGCAATGAGATTCAAAAGAAAAGCAGATTCCTTCATGTGCCTACTAACATGGAAAGAGTCCAGAATCACCAGTGGCTGACTGTAGTGAGAAAACATTTCTGACGATGCCCAGATTTGGACATTTTCACAGCCTCAAAACTATAAGCTTTTAACTTAATAAACTCCCATTATAAAAGCCAACAAATTCGGGGAGCAGATATAGCTCAGTGGTTGAGCACCTGCTTCCCACGTATCGGGTCCTGGTTTCAACCCTCAGTATCTCTTTAAAAAATAAAATTAAAAACCAACACATTTCTGTTATATTGCTCCCAACAGTTTTTAGTGAACTAAAAGAGTTATTTTTTAAAGAAAGTCATAAGACTTCCAATGTGTATGAATCTAACAAGAAAACTTCAACATATTTGAAATAAAATCAGATAGTATTAAAGTAAGCAGAGACCAAACCCACAAGCATAGTTAGAGAGTTTACACTGCTCTATCTGTGTTTGATAGAACAAGTAGACAAAATAATCACTAGGGATATAAAAGATATGAGCAAATGCAATCTACTAAATTGACCAATCCATTTTATTAAATACTTCACACAGTGTCTGTAGAAAGCATTAAACCACAGAAAAATTCCAAGAAATTTTATGTACTTGGAATTTACATGTAGGTCAATTGACAACTGATTCCAACATTAAGTCAGTAACAAAAAGACATGTAGAAAAGCCCAAAAGATTTGAAAATTGATCATCATATTTATAAGTAGACAACTGGTGATAGAACACATGAAAATGGGAATTAATAAACATTTTATTCTGAAGGACAATAAACACAGCACATCTAAATTGTGATTTGTAATTAGAACAGTACTTAGATGGAATGTTATGGGTTTATGTGCTTAGTTTAGAAAAAAATAAAAGTAATAATCAGTATTGGAGGGAACTAAAAAGCAATAAATAATTGAATCCAAATCAGTGATAAAGTAACCTGGATGAGGTGCTGCAGTCTCAGAGAAGACTCAGAGTTAGAAATATTTATATTTGAGTACAGGGAAGTTGGGCTGTGAGGCCTTACTTTTAGAACATGGACCAGGAGCTCTGACTGGTTTACAGAAGAAGGTTCAACTTCACCATTATAATCATAAGAAAAATTTCCTTGGATTTCTGAATCCAAATTTCAGATCCTGATCAAACTCTCTGAACTATAAACAATTTCAGTCTACTAAGAAAGGTCCCCTAATTCAATTGGTATATTTAAGTAAAATTAAAACATTATTTGGGATTGCAAAATAATTTTCTCAGTATGTTAGAAACTGTAACACTGGAGAATATAAAATAAATGTAAATAATAACTATAATAACATTTAATTATCTCAAATTATCTGTATACATTTTGTGTTTTAACTTGGCATCTCTAAGAGATTTGAGCACAATAGAGTATTAAATAAGTTTCCATCATAAATCTAGTTTAAAATGTTATTGAGTAAGTACTCAAACTTCAGATTTTTAAATTGAAAGATAAAAGAGAACTGTAATTTTTAAAATAATTTTGGCAAGCTCAAAAAGCATAATATTAGCATAATTACATGTTCAATATATTAGACTTACACGTGGGAAGGTTTTGCTTATTTGTGCTTAAAATAAAACATATATTTTTAAATGCATTCTAAAATGTTTAAGTTAACTTAATTTTAGAAAATATAAAGTTCCCTTAAACATGCTTAACATTTACTAGAATTACTTGAAGATTAAAGGTTAAACGATTTTCTACTTGAACTAAAAGAGTATAAAAACCAAGTGTCTTAATTTTTAACTTCAGTAAACTGAATATTAGCTTTAAAATTGTATATTTCTCACACACACAAATATCTTTTGTATGATAAGAACAATTTAGAGGATAATGCAAAGACTGCATTCAAAGTATATATAAATATGATGAGTTGTTAGTTAAGTCTCATGTTCTTTGTGTTGGAAGTTTTGCAGTCATTAAACTCTTTATCCACTGAATAGCTAGAAAAAGTTTTCTGTTTAAACATTTTCAACCTATTTCTTAATGCCTACATGGGAACCCCCATGATTTTTACGGGTGAGTTTAGAAACAAATACATTTATCTAGTGTTTTAGTTTGCTAAAGCTGCTGGGAGTGCATTCATTTACAATAGGGATTTATTAACAGAAAATGTTACAATTCTGAGGATTTGAGAATGTCTAAATTAAGGCATCAGAGATGCTATCTTAAAGAATTGCAGCTGAAGGAAGTCTTACACTCTTGCCATGAGGCACAGCAAAATCTTGGGTCTACTGGTCTCTCTCTGCTCCTCCCTCCGGGCTCACTTTCTTCCTGAACTCAGCTGTGGGTGATCAAGCACAGTGGCTCGTCTCTCCTGGGCTGCTGCACTGATTCCAGTCCTTGTCTCTCTCTCTCTCAGTCTCTTGGGATTTCTGTCTTTCTGTAGGTGGTCCTGGAGTCCTCTGTCTCTCATCACCAGGTAAAAATGGCAACTTCCTTTCTCTGTGTTTCTGTTTTCAGTTATCCACTTACACAAGACTCCAGCAAGAGGGCAGAGACCCAACCTGGGTCATGCTTCACTGATGTAGTTCAATCACAGGCCCTAGAATGAGCCAATCAAAAGTGATCTAATCAAAAGATCCCTTAACTGAATCTAATGCAATCAGAGGAATGCATTAGATCTAAGAACATAATATTTTCTGGAATTCACAAAAACTTCAAACTCTCACATCTAAGAAGAGAGACTGAAAGACACCAAAAGCAGTCTTATGATATTTGTTCCACTACAGCTTTAATTTTTAGATTGCGCTAATGAATTATATTTTAGTTTTAACTATGCAATGTGATTTCTGTAATTCATAACATGTAGCTATGCATCATTGCTTATTAATGTAAACTGTCTTTAGTCACAAAGCAAGTTCTGGATTTTTTCACTCCCTATTAAATTCTTGTTTTCCACTCCCAACTAGTTCCTATTTTCTACTTCCTACAAGTTCCTGTTTCTGTTCCCTAACAAACTCCTGTTTTTTTTCTCCCACTCATCTAAAACTTAATAAAACATACACCAGGCAGAGAAGTCTGAGACCAAGGGCCCACTAAAGAGTACAATTAAACTGAGGAAAAACAGCAGAATAGAATCCATGTCCCCACCTCTCTTTTCTAATCCTAATAAAAAACTCTTGCTTCCTTTGTTTAGGAAGGCAGATTTGACACGTCTGTTTCCTGACCTCCACTGGTTTAATAAAACGTTTTCCCTTGTGTGGTAAGTCTTGGTGAGGACTTTAATTCTCCACACCAAATAAGGATGAGTAAGGACCCAGAGAACACACGGGGTTCCCCTTCAAGAGCATAGTTCTATTGGATTCTCAAAGAAAACGAAGAGATGTAAGCACACTGATCATTAGAACCAAAGAAAGAGTTCATAATATGACTAAAAGGATCTTGAGAAGCTCATGCTCCAGAATATCTTCAGCTTATTTCTGATCCCTTTCCCCCCTCCCTCTTAACACCCCGCTGGGGAAGTTTGACAAACCTAGCAGCAATGTCCCAGCTCTTGCATAGCCCCACCTTTCTTTTCTATTATGTGTGCATGTTTCAGTATGTTTTCATTCCTTAGCCTGGGAGAGATGCTAGGTCTAATGAGCTGCCCAAACATACAACCCTGAAACCAGTAACAATCAGTCCCAGTTGCTTATCAGGCCATGAACTCTTAATGGATGGGCCCTACTAACCTGGGGTAATATAAACACACTACCCTATAGCAGCACAAACCTGAAGTGGGCATGTTGAGCTGCCATCTACCAACACTGAGCTGAGCAGGTGGACTCCTAGAAAAACTGGCCATAGTGAGATCTCTTTCACCAGTCTCTTGGACTCTTTGGTTTCTGTAAGTAATAGTTATTTGCTGAAAGTCTGTTATGCCTGACCCTGTGCTCCCTTGATCCACCTTATAGCAGCTTGCTCCACAAAGCCCAGTAATAATGCACTTCTTGGCATTTTATCCATGAACTGTACCACTATCAAACACAGTCCTTTATTCATATTTTTTCACTTTTTAAAAACCATTTATTGGTATTCATTTTCTTGCTCACTCTTTCTCAATCATCCTATAAAACCAATTTCAGAAATAAGGCCCTTAAGGAAAATCTTGAATCACAAGATGAATCAAATTGAATCAATTGACCCCTATTATGATTTTATGATTCCAAAGCACTTTTAAAGTACCTTGGTATTAAGGTTTTCTACATATCATTGCACTTACTTGTTTATATTTCTATATATCCTACATTTTAAGTCTAGGTGTTGTTATATTATTCATCCTAACCATCACTTTAGAGTATGTTGACTGAATGGACTCTTATTTTCCAGTCACCTTATAGAGCCATGTTGATACAAACTGACAGGAAACTAATGAGTTTTTCATATGTCAATTGAAATAAATTTCCTATTAGGCAAGAAATTTGTTTTGAAATAATGTATTTTGCTAAATCCTTACCTTTATCCACTCACCATTCCTTACTCCTAAGTAAAGTCAATATACAAAAAAAGCTATTTAAGTTGTTGACTGATTAGATTCCTTTGACTGCTGGCACTGAATAGCATGAGTGAGACTCCATCCAAGTTTAGGACCCTCAATGAGGGCAGTGCCAAGTTAGTGAGATAAGGGTAATGAATTGATAACTGTACTGTGCCCAGCCAGTCAGTAGAATAAAGTATAGGTCAACAATATCTGGCATTTTTCTTTTACCTAAAAGTATTTAGTCTTAAATTTATCATTCTGTTCATAAATAATATTCTTCATATTACAAATTCTTCCCTTACCTTCTCACAAAAAATGGAACTAATTAGTCCATATTTCTGGCTACTAGTGAGGATATAGGCCTATAATTGTTCCAGTTACCATTAAAGAAATGCAAATTAAAGCCAAAATACAGTCATTAGAATGACTAAAAGAAAAAATGTTTATAATGTAAAGTAGTGGCAAACATGTGGGTTAACGAGAACTCATATGATGTTGTGGGAATGCATACATGGTAGCTACTTCAGAAAGCAGTTAGGAAGTTACTTAATAAAGTTAATAATACAAATACCAATACTCAGAATCCCACTCCTAGGTATTGACCAAGAAAATAAAAATATCTCCACCCCCAAATATGTAAGGCAGTGCAATAGTGGCCAATGTATATTTGGCTATTCATATTTATCAAATACTGGAAACAAACCAAATGTTCATAAGTTGGTTAATAGATAAAAATCTATACTATAGCCCACGACAGAATACCCATTACACATTCAAGTAAATGAATTGCTAATACATATAACAACAGAGGTGAATCTCAAATTCATTGTGCAAAGTGAAAATAGACTGACTTACAAGGCTACATGTGTCTTTCCATTTACAGACATTTGGGAAAAGACAATACCAAATGACTTTGACTATGTATTTAACTATTCTTTGTTCAACTGTGTATCTTTCTGAACAGTAGAGGAACAATTGCGTTAGTAGTTGGTTTTAGGTGAGATAAAAGTGACTAGAAGGAATTTTTGAGGACTAATGCTTCCTTATGTTGTTGAGTTGCCTTTTCCTGTTGTTTTTTTTTTTTTTTTTTTTTGAAATAACAATTAATAAAGAAAAGACAATACTATAGGGACAGAAAACAGATATTTTTGCCAGGGACTGAGAGTGAGGAATGTGATTGACTCTAAAATAGCACAAAGTAACTTATGGAGTGAAGAAAAATATTATATCTTGATTGTAGTAGTAGTTTCATGAATATATACATTTGTTGAATACAATGAATTGTACACCTAAAAAGGAGATTTTACTGTATGTTAAACATACAGTAAAACATACCTAAAAACATCTGTCTTAGTTTGGCAAAGGGCTGCCACTGCAAAGTACCAGAAATGTGTTGGCTTTTATAAAGGGTATTTATTTGGGGTAAAAGCCTACAGTTTCAAAGCCATGAAAACTCCAATTGAGGGTACCATATGAGGTGCTTTGTCAATCAAGTCAGCGCCACATGTTGAAGGAAGATGGCAGACCATCACTGTCTCGTCTCTGACTACCCCTCCAGGCTATACACTCTCCTGGAGCTCAGCTATGGGTGACAAGGCATAGGGCTTCTCTCTTACCAGGCCTCTTCTTTCAGGCTTGGATGCTCTGCTTTCTTCCTGATTTCAGCTGCATGCTATCAGGCATATGGTTCATCTCTCCCAGGCTCCTTAGCTCATTGAGTCTCTCCTTTCTCTTGCACAGTGGGATTGCATCAAAACTGGCATAGGGTGGCAGACTTGGTCCAGTGGCTAGGGCATCCTTCTACCACATGGGAGGTCCAAGGTGCAAAACCTGGACCTCCTTCACCCACGTGGAGCTGGCCCATGTGCAGCGCTGATGTGTGCAAGGAATGCGGTGCCACGCAGGGGTGTCCCCCCGCATAGAGGAGCCCCATGCGCAAGGATTGCGCTCTGTAAGGAGAGCCACCTAGCGTGAAAGAAAGTGCAGCCTGCCCAGGAATGGTGCCACACACGGAGAGCTGACACAACAGGATGACAAAACAAAAAGAAACACAGATTCCTGTGCCGCTGACAACAGAAGCGGACAAAGAAGATGCAGCAAATAGACACAGAGAACAGACAACTGGAGGGGGGGAAGGGGGGGAAGGGGAGAGAAATAAATAAATAAATAAATAAAATCTTTAAAAACAAAAACAAAACTGGCATAGCTTTCTTCAACCCTATATCTCTGTTGTTTTTTTAAATCAGACCTAGTAGGAGAGAGAGACTAAACCTGAGTCATCCTCACTGAGGTAGTTCAGTTAAAAACATCTCATACCCATAAGAGTGGACCAACCCACAAACATAATCTTTCTCTTTTGGGGGGATTTATAAAATAATTTCAAACTGCCAAAACAACTGACTTTCAAATCCTACCTTACATCAAACTAAGAATCTATGGGAATAGATTTGAGTATTGAAAAACGGATAGATTTTATCAATTCATCAAAAATTTTAATAAAGTTGTTTATAATTTATTAATTTTTCTGCACAAAATCCACAAATGTTCCTAACAGTAATTTAATACATTTCACCTCTTTGCCAGTGACTAGAAAACAGCAACAATAATAACATAAAAAATTTAGACATTCTTTCCAAAAGTTTTACCTGTGCAATTTAATATTTTCTTATTGTTTTCATCTGCAGTATGAAATTCACACAATTACACCCCATGATAATTTAAACACAATAGATAAAAATGCCCCCAAATTACATCCAATTTCTTGGATAGTTTTACCCTTTATAATTAAAATTGAAATTAGTTCTTAATCTTCCATACTGGGGTGATCAGCCAGCCAGTTTGTGGTAATTATCCTAACATCCCTGGAAAACCAAGACAGTTTTTGGTACTGAGAAGGGGTGTGCTCCTATTAAAAATACCTAGTGTGAGAAGTGGATGTAGCTCAGTAATTGAGTATCTGATTCCCATGTACAAGGCCCCAGGTTCAATACTAGTATCCCCTTAAAAAAAAAACCTAATGTTGAAAGGATTTTGTAACTGGGTAATGGATAGAGACTGGAAGAATGTAAAAGTTCTTGATAGACAAACCCTAAATTTCCTTAAAAACTCTAGGTAGATATAAGGATTTTAAAGGCATTTCATGTGATGGTTTAAGGTAAATAGAGCATAGAGAAAGTTTCTATCACATTAAAGAATACATATATCATCATGAGCAGAATGTTGATAGAATTATGGACTTTAAAGTTTCTTTTGGATGAAGCTTTAGAAAAAATGGTGAACGCATTATTGAAAGTTGGAATAAAGTCAATCTGTATTATAAAATGGCTGAAAATTTAGCAAAATTGTGTTATGATATCAGGTGGAAGATGAACATGTATACAACCCATTTGGATACTTATTTGAGGAGATTTCCAATCAAAATGTGGAAGGAGGATCCTGATTTTTCCTTACTGATTAGGGTAAAGTGAGAGAAAATACCAAACAATTGAGGACTTAAATATTAAGCATAAAGGAACCAGTGATTGATGCTTTAGAAAATTCTCAGCCTATTCACATAGCATCCTCTGATACTAAGTCCAGAAAGCAGCTCTATAGGGCTCCCTCTCAGTTCCTGGAAAATGGGTTTCCAGAGAACAAGATTCAGTAAGATGTGAATGCACAGTCCTTTGCTAATAAAGATAAGGTAGAACAGATATTGGTTAAGGATATTAGGCATATGACTCACATATCTAGTCAACCATCTCAGTGTATGACACATTGGAAATGCACTTAATCAGGAAGGGTCTGTGGAAGATTCTTTTTTTAAGGCTTGGACTTCTTTGTAATACATATAAAACTGAAAGTATTTTGAGAAATTTTTTTATGGGCAGCTATTTTGCCAGTCTGGACTAAAATGGACAGAGACAAGACAAATAGAGGCAAAAATGACATCAAGGACCAAATCATGAAAGTAGAGATCTGAATAGAAGAAATTTCCTAAGGCCAAGAGAGAGAGGGGTTTTACCCCACCATTTGGGAGGGTAGAGATTCCTCCCTGGTATTTGAAGGGTGTGGGAATTCCACCCAGCATTTGGGGAAATAATTGCTGCCCCTCACATTCTTGGAGAGGGTAGGGCCTATTCCCATTTTCAGGCACCAGACAACCGCTTTCCACATGTTCAGAAAAGTTGATGCTTTTGTGCCAGAAAATCCAGAGAATGAAGCATAAATCTACAAATGACACTCAGACCTTGAAATCTAATGGAGTTTACCCTGCTGGGTTTTGGGCTTGTTTTGAACCCTTGACCCCTGTTTTCTTTTCAGTTTCTTCATTCTGTCATAAAAATGTTAATAGTATGCCTGTCCCACTGTCATAGTTTTCCAGAACTTCTATGACAAATACCACACAATGGGTTGGCTTATACAACAAGAATTTATTCTCTTATGGTTTTGAAGACTATAAATCCAAATTCAAGGGTTTGGCAAGGCCATGCTTTCTCTCCGCATTCTGTAGCATTGGTGCTTACTTGCTGCAACTGTTGAACTCATTGGCTTTCATCTCTGATCACTGGCTATCTCTCTCTCTTTGTGTCTACCTATCTATTTTCTTCATGTGTATTTTTCTGATTTCTGACCTCTCTTTATAAGGCCTCCATTATGGCCCTCTCTGATTCAGTGTTGACCACACCTAAATAAGACCTTAGAAGATCCTATTCACAAATGGGGACCACATCTTAACTCATAATGCATATTCAACATGTCATATTTACAAATACATTCATGCCCATAGGAACACCGATTATAAACAAGTCTTTTATTGGTGTACCTGGTTCAATTTACCACAGTCCACTTTCTGGATGCAAAAGACATATTCTTCCCACATGCAAAACTATATTTACCCATCCCAAAATCTCAAAAACTTTAAGTCATTTAAGTAACAACTCCAAATTAAAAGTATCTTCAAATGTACTTGTGTGTATGGTCTACCTTGAGGCAAAATTTTTCCCCATCTGTGGATCTATGAAACCTAGAAAACAAGTTATTAGTTTACAAAATACAATGTCAGACATAGGAAATAATCCCCATTCCAAAAATAGAAGAATCTGATGGAAATCAGGGTTGAGAGGTCCCAAGCAAATCTATAATTCATTAGGGCAAATTCCATTAAGCTCCAAGTTCTAAGAGTCAGCTGTTTATCCATGCTTTATTTTGTGGGCCTGCTTAAACAGTGTTGGGACAGCAACCTTCTCTCTTGCCCCAAGGAGATTTCTTCTGCCCACATTTCTACTTCCATGACTTTGCCTTTGATGTCATTTTATCTTCATTTCCTCTCATCCTTGTCTCTTTCAATCCAGGTTGCCAGTGTTCCTGCTTATATAAAATTCTCAAAATCTTTGTCAATTTTGTATGCAGCTCAAGGGAAACTAAACCATCAGACAAAGGATTTTCCATAGACCATTCATGGATAAGTCTTTTCCATAACTACCTTCCTTCAAGAGAGATGATTGGATTCAGGAATAATATGCCTAATCTTAGAAAAGTGTAATTCAGCTACACCCTTTCATGAAGTACATACTCTGGGGAATCATTTCCTAGAAGCTCAAGGAGGTCCTGATACAGCTGCTTCTGGTTCTAATCTCAGATCATGCTATCTACTTAGGCTGAGATTTTCCAAATCATCAATCACTGATTCCCTTAGACTTAACATCTGAGCCCTCAATTTATCCCTTTCCTCTCTTGTTTCACTCTAAACAGCAAGGAGATATCAAGCTGCACCACTATACTTAGCTCGGAAATATCCTCAGCCAAATATCTAAATTTATTGCTTGAAGTTCTGTCTCCCAACTGATATCAGAACAAAATTTGCCAAGTTTACTGTGACTTTTTGACAAGGATCTCTTTAACTCCAGTTTTCAATTATGCATTCATCATTTTCTTCTAAGAGTTCACCAGAACTTTTAACTTCCACATATCTACCACCGATCTTTCCAAGGAAATAGAGGGTTTTGTTTTGTTTTTTTTATATCAAGTGCCTCAACATCATTCCATTCTCTACTTATTATCCATCTTGAAAGCCACTTCTACATTTTTAGATATTTTAAAGAGCAGTACCCTAGTTTTCACTATCAAAAACTTTCTTAGTTTGTTAGGGCTGCCATGATAAATATCACACAGTGGGTTGGCCTGAAAAATAAGACTATATAGTTTCATGGTTTTGAAGGATAGAAGCTCAAAATCAAGGTTTTGACAAAACCATGTTTTCTCTCCAAAGGCTGGAGTGGTATAGTTCTGGCTTGCTGTAATGCTTGGGGTTCCTTTGCTTGCATCTCTGCCTCCTTTCTCATGATGCTCTTTCTCCTTTTGCCTATTCTTCTGTTTTCTTCCCATGTCTTTCTCTGACTTCTGACTTCTTTTATAAGGCCTTTTATAATAAGGAGACCTTATTATAATAAGGGTATAGGTCCACTCTGATATAGTTTGGCCAAACTAAATAAGACCTTAGAATATGCTATTCACAAGTGACTCCACATCTTAACTAGCAGTCTTCATCTTCAATGGAACCTACGTACAAACAGAGTTCACACCAACAGAAAGCAAGATTAAGCACATACATTTCATGGGTCATAACACAGTAAGAATTTTATTTTGGAAGAAGATAACTTGTTTTCTAGGTTTTAAATTTCCATAGACAGAGGAATTTTTCCCAAGGTCACACCACATCCAAAATTTATTTTGATGAGGTTTTGGGTTTAAAATTATTACTATTACTGAACAGGATTAAGGCTTTTGGGATATTGGCATGGGAGGAAAGTATTTTTCATGTGGGAAGATGTCTTTGTTCTGGGGAAGAACTACTTGGGATCTAATAATGCCTATCATAAAATAAATATTCAAGGCATCTCTCTCCATCTTCTGTGTGTGAATGCATTTGTAAATAGGATCTTTGAAGATGTCATTATTATGTAAGAAGTGGAATAATTAGTGAACAGATTTTTTTTTCTGTATTCAAGAATTGGTGAGTTTACAAAACTATTTTGCATAAAATACAGGATTCCCATATACCACCCTACTAATAACAACTTTCATTGTTTGCAACACTTGTTAAAATTGATGATACCACATTTTAAAAATTGTAGTAACTCTAGTCCATGGTTTAACTTAGGGTTCACTGTGTACTGCAGTTCTATGGAATTTTTTAAAAATTTCTATTGTAACCATGTATTTCCCCTTAATTATGTTGAGATACATATTTAACTGTTGATAATTATGTTCACAATGTTGTGTTATAATCACCATCATTCATTATCAAAACATTTTCATCAATCCAAATAGGAACTCTATATATTTTAAGTCTTAACTTCCCATTCCCTTTCCCCACCCCATCCCCTGATAATCTATTTTCTAGATTCCGACTATGCATTTATTTATTCTAATTGTTTCAAATTAAGGAAATCATACAGTATTTGTCCTTTGATGTCTGGCTTCTTTACTCAACATGATGTCTTCAAGGTTCATCCATGTTGGCACAAAAATCAGGACTTTATTCCTTTCTACAGCTGAACAATATCCATTGTATGACTTCACTACGTTATTTATTCATTCGTTACTTGACTGACACTTGGGTTGCTTACATTTGCAATTAGGTATAATGCTGCTATGAACTTCAATGTGCAAATATCTGTATAATTCCTGCTTTCATTTCTTTTGGATATATATCAAGTTGTGGGATTGCCAGGTTATATGGTAATTTTCTACTTAGCTTTCTGAACAAATGGCAAACTGTCTTCCACAGAAGTTGACTCATTTTATATTGTCACAGGCAATGAATGAGTATTCTTATTTCTCCACGTACTCTCCAACATTTGTTATTTTTCTTTTCATTTGCAGTTCCTTGATGGTTAATGATGTTGAACACCTTTTCATGTGCTTTCTGGACATTTGTATATCTTGTTTGGAGAAATGTAAATTCAAGATTTTGTCCATTTTTCAACTGGGTTGTTGATATTTTCACTGTTAAGTTGAAGGGTTTCTTTACATATTCTGGATGTTAAACCTTTATCAGATATGTCACAAACAATATTTTCTCTTATTGTCTTGGTTGTCATTTTACTTTCCTGATAAAGTCTTTTGAGGCCCCAACATTTTTAATTTTAATGAGGTCCCATTGATCTATATTTTTCCCTTTTTTGCTTGTGTTTTGAGTGTACAGTCTAAGAAAACTTTGCCTAGCACAATGTCCTGAAAATGCTCCCTACATTTTCTTCTAGGAGTTTTATACTTCCATCTCTTATATTGTACTGATTAATCCATTTTGATTTGTCTTTCATACAGAGTATGAGGTAATGGTGCTCCTTTTTTTTTTTCCAAATGGAGATCCAGTTTTCACAGCACCATTTGTTGGAGAAACTATTCTTTTCCAATTGAGTGTCTTTGTTCTCTTGTCAAAAATCAGTTGATTTCTGAGCTTTCAATTATCTTCCATTAGATTATACGTCTGTCCTTGTGCCAGCACAATGCTGTATTGTTTACTGTGGATTTATAAGTTTTAAGATCAGTAAGAGTGAATCATACAATTTCATTCTCTATCAAAGTAATTTTAGCCATTCCAAGTTCCTTTCCCTTCCATATGAATTTAATGATTGGCTTTTCATCTCTACAAAAATTTTTGGAATTTTGATTGGAATTGCTTTGAATCTATAAATTGCTTTGGGTTGTATTGTCATCTTAATGATATTTAGGTTTTCAATGTATGAATGATCTTGCCATTTATTTAGTTCATTTTTTATTTATTTTAGCAGTGTTTTTTTTTGTTTTGTTTCATTTTCTGTTTTTTAATTTCCTGTTTACAAACCTTTACAACATTAGTTAGATTTATTCCTCAATAATTGATTATTTCAGTTGATATTGTGAATGTCATTTTTCTTTAGTTCTACTTTTGAGTGTTCATTTTTGTGTAAAGAAGCATTACAATGGTGGTTGTAAAAAGCACACTAATTTTGTGTTCATTTTGCACCCCACCACCTTGCTGACTTCATTTATTAGTTTACAGCTTTGTTTTGGATTTTTCAGGATTTTCTGTACATAGAATCTTATCATCTGCAAATAGGGAAATTTTTTTTTCTTCCTTTCAAATTTGGATGCATTTTATTTCTTTTTCTTGCCTAACTTCTCTGGCAAGAACTTGCAGTATAATGGTGAATAAGAGTGGTGACATTGGGTATTCTTGTATTGTTCCCAATCTTAGAAGGAAAGCTTTTAGTCTTTCAGCATTTTAGGATGTTAACTGTGGACCTTTCATATATGTCTTTCATCATGTAGAGGGAGTTTTCTCCTATTTTTAGCATTCTAAATGTTTTTATCAAGAAGGATGCTCTATTTTGTCATATGCATTTTCTGCATCAATTGAGATGATCAAGTGCTTTTATTCTTTCATTGTGTTAATATTGTGCATTACGTTAATTGATTTTTTTATGTTGAATCAACCTTGCATACCAGGGATAAATCCAAATGATCATGGTGAATAATTCATTGAATCCACTGTAGGATTTTGTTTGCTAGTTTTTTTCTGAAAAGTTTTGCATCTATATTCCTAAGACATATTGATTTGTTGTTTTCCTTTCTCATGGTATTTTTGTCTGACTTTGGCATGAAGGTGATTTTGGTCTCATAGAATGAGTTAGGGATTCTTTCTTCCTCTTCAAAGTTTTGAAAGAGTTTGAGCATAACTGAAATTAATTCTTCTTGGAATGTTTGGTAGTATTACCCTGTGAAGTCATCTGCTCCTGGGTTTTTGTTTTTTTTTTTTTTTGTTTAGAGGTTTTTGATTACAGGTTCAATCTCTTCACTAGTTATTGGTTTGTTGAGATATTCTATTTCTTCCTGAGTCAACGTAAGTAGTATGTGTGTTTTTGAGAATTTATCCATTTTATAAAGTTTCCATGAATAGGGTTTTGAAGATACTGCTTAGATGAGGCCAAATGGAATCAAGGAGGGCTTTAAACCAATATGGTGGAATTACTTAAGATGAGAGGAACTCTAAACAGAAACACACATGACTGAACAAGAGAAGTAGACACCATAAATAAGAGGAACAGACTCAAAGAGAGAGAGATTGTCATGTGATGGAGGATTACTAGAACAATAAAGACTAGGAGAAAGTTAAAACTGCCATTACTTTATTGTTAGACTTCTAGCCTCCGAAACAGTGAAATAATGAATTCCTGTCATTTAAGTAAATCATTGCATAAGTGTTTGTCATAGCATCCCTTGCAAACAAAGATATCACCAAATAGTGACTTTAGATATTAATGATAGTCCTAGCTCAGGGTCTTTTTTATTGATATTTTATTTTCTCAACCTTAATTCATAAGAATCCGTTTTTTTTTTCTATTTCATATATGTTAGAGGTTCCCTCTCACTAGGTTGGCAATAATTAACAAGCTGTAACTCAGTTCCCCCTGACATGCATTGAGGAAAAATAAGACACCCACCCACCCCACCCCCCATCCCCCACCCCCCCATAAGCCTAAGTGTCTGAAAGCATGGCACTTCCCCAAAGGTTGAACAAAGAAACCACTTGGAAACAGGAGTAAAGTGACATAAAGACATTCACTCCCTGTAAATCAAAGCACCACCTGCTCGTCCAGCATTCAAGAAAACATAATTCCCTAACCCACTACAACTCTAGCCATATAAGGGAAAATTTTCACCTCTAGGGCCTCGTATTGGCCCCTGTACCTCACTCAAACCATCAATCCCCTCCTCTCAACTATCACTTCCCCATCTAGGAATGTACTGTATAAACTCAAATCCCCCTTTTCCAGAAGTGGGTTGAAGTCTCTCTTCAGATCCCTACCATGCCATCAGGGAGGCTGAAGTCTATCCTTTAGACCCCTTCCACTGAGAGAGCTTCCCAATAAACTTTCTGCCTGTAATCAGTCTCTGTGTCCCAGTGAGCACCCCTTTTTCTCCAACATTTGGTGCCAAAAACCTGGAGCTAGGATCATGATGAGACTGATTGATGGATGTGGAATCTCCCCTCTGCCATGGCTGAATGCTTATTCATCACCAGATATCGAATCTTGACTGGGTGAGTTTAAGGATTTCTTCCCTGGAGGATTCTGCTCTCTATCTCTTTCTCCTTTTCAACTGTCCAACACAACCATGGGAAAAAACCTAGCTCTAGGTAAGTGACAGTGATCCTCGCTGTTCCTGAGGGCCATGGTGGGTGGAAGGCCTGCATCCTTGTGGGAAGAAACCCCTTGGCTCCAGAGATGTCTGGCTCCAAGCACAGCTTTCTGTTTACTTGGAGATTTCTGACTAATTTGGGGATGCCTGTCTCACTCAAAATCTCCCCTATTCTTTCCTTTCTAGAGATCCTTAGCCTCACCCAAACCACTTAAAATGAGGAATTCAAGTTTGCCCCCCTAAAAACCAGGCTTCTGGGCTGTCTCCTTCATAACTGTAAAACTCTGTACCCAAAAGGAGGCATCAGATCTAAAAAGCTCATTTTCTATTTGACCTCTGTGTGGCCACAATACAAATTAGAATAGAAAATCAGTGGTTGGAGAACAGCCCTTTCAATTTCCAAGTTCTCTGAGACTTAGAGAACTTTATCTAGTGCAATGGTAGATGGTCAAAAATCCCTTATGTTTAGGCAATCCTTTTCCTTACTTCCCGCCCTCTGCCAATCCTGTTCTTCTTACCAAATTCTTCTTTTACACTAGACACCTTCTCAGAAATCTTCCTCCTCATCACTTCGACCGCCTAAAACTTCTGAACACTCCGACTTCGATCCTTCAGATCACATCCCCGCTCCTCTTTCCTCCTCCATATAATCCTCTGGCATTATCTCCAAACTCACCTTCTACCTCTTCTTCCTCTCCCCTTCAACACCACTGCCTTCTACCCCTCCCTTCTCTTCTCCGCATACACTCTTGTGGGGACTACCTCCCCTCCTTCTGTACGGCAGCCCTCAGCCTCCATCAGCACGCAGACTCCTAACTCCACACAGAGGCCAGCCCTCTCTTACCCCTCCAGGAAGTAGCAGGAGCTGAAGGAATAGTTAGAATACATGTTCGTTTTTCACTCTCAGATTTAAGCCAGATAGAAAACTCAATAGGATTTTATCTGAAAACCTTTACATCATTCTTTCTACCTGTCTATCCTCTGAAGAAAAAGAACATATTTGGCTTACAGCCCAAACCTTTACAAATACCTTAAATCAACAAAACATACCAACATCCCTATCAGAGTCACAGAAGTCCCTCAGGAAAAAAACAAACAATAACAACAAAGAAAAAACCCTAGCTGTAAATCCTGAACCCTCCAGAATTCCTAACAGAGAACCCATTCCTGGCGAGTACAAAAAAAAAAATCCACCAAGGCATGTTTCAAAGGCAAAAGGCCTGGGCACTGGGCCAAGCAGTGCCCAAACCCACAACCTCCTCTGGGGCCATGCCCACTGTGCAAACAAGAATCCACTGGAAGTCTGACTCTCCCTCTTAAGGCAAAATAGCATCAGTTACCCAGTCAGAAACAACCCCTGGCTTCAACCTGCTAGACCTTCTGGAAATGGCAACAAATGATTAAAGGTGCCCAGAAAACCTGTAGGCCCCCACACCCATCTCCAAAGCAGAACCTCACATAACTCTGATGGTAGCAGGTAAGCCAATTTTATTCCTTATTAATAAAAAAACACTTACTCTGCCCTTCCCAAAGTCCCTAATTCACCCTTAATTCACTCCTCAATCTCAACAGTAAAGGTCAATAGGATAGTTTCACAATCCCTTTTTTACTGCACCCACTAAAAAGCCACCTGTTCACCCACTCCCTCCCCTACTCTCCCTTTTTCAACCAAACTTGTCAATCTGAAAATCTAAAATACTAAAATCCCTATCAATGTTGCCCATCACAAACCAGTCACAGTTAAACTCAAAAATTGTACCCATATCCCATTCTAACTCCATTATCCTGTCCCTCTTGATGCCCTGCAAAGTATCAAACCTACAATTACCTCTTACAAGTAAACTTTTAGCTTACTCCTGAACTTTAAATCTAAGTATACTCTGAAAAAGTAATAATCCAAAATATAAGTATTAAATATATCTATACTGCTAAATTAAAGCTTAGCTGCATTTACAGTACCCAAATATTCCTAACTGGTTGCTGATTACTAATTAAATAATATCCAATAACAAGTATGCATATTATAGGCAACCCTGATTCCAGAAAAATCTTAAAAGTAGTAAAATCAGAAATGTGAAATAATAAAAAACTTAAAAACAGCCATATCGAAAAAGAATTATAAGTGAAATTGGTGAGCTTTCTGTTTCTATTAGTGTGTCTAATGAAATCATTAGTCTGACAAGTTTGTTTAATTTTAATAGTAATTTTATGCTATAAGAAGTTTGCTTTAAAATAGTTTCCAAAGTTGTTTTAGTAACTTAAATATGGAAGATACATAGAATGTGTTATTTTCTTTGTATTAAGGGAAAAGAAAGTAATTTTGTCCTAAGATAAAAGGTCTGGTTATTAAGAAATCATAAAATGTGGGACAAGGCCTGAATGAACACAGAAAGTGCAAAAGATGTATGGAAAAGAAATTTTTGTGATTAAAGTTGAATAAGATTAATAGGTCTATCTATAAAAGTTTTAAAAGCTATAATATCAAATAATATACCAATGCAAAGTTAAAATTTTGTTCTTTCTCTGTTAAAGCAACAAAGTTTCTTAAATCATTCATCTGTTTTAGCAAAAGTTTACAAAGTTTTTCTCCTGACTAATCAGTGTACAAAAAGTTTCTTTTATCAAAATAGCTTCTTGTACTTTAACCTTTTTGTTTCCTTAGCTGTTTAAGGAAAAAAAAAAGTATTATCACTTAAAAGATATGTTCAAACCTGCTTTCTCAAAATCAAATCCTGAAAAGTATATTTTATTTCAAATTATTTCAAAAGATTTGTTCTTTCACACTAAAAGGTGAAGTAATAAAGAGTTGAGATCATTTAATATGTTATAATTTGATGAAAAGTGTTTAACACGAAAGTACTATAAAGTTAAAAGGATTCTTTAACCCTCTGTTAATTACAACTGTATTAGTACAAAATTCACATAAATATTTAAAGAGGTGGCCGACTTGGCCCAGTGGTAAGGGCGTCACCTACCACATGGGAGGTCTGTGGTTCAAACCCCGAGCCTCCTTGACCTGTGTGGAGCTGCCCCATGCGCAATTCAGGTGCGCGCGAGGAGTGCCCTGCCACACAGGGGTGTCCCCCGTGGAGGGGTGTCCCCATGTAGGGGAGCCCCATGCACAAGGAGTGTGCCTCGTAAGGAGAGCCGCCCAGTGCGAAAGAAAGTTCAGCCTGCCCAGGAATGGCGCCGCACATAGGGAGAGCTGACACAAGATGACACAACAAAAAGAAACACAGATTCCCATGACGCAGACAACAACAGAGGCGGACAAAGAAGATGCAGCAAATAGACACAGAGAACAGACAACCAGGTGGGAAGGGGGAAGGAGAGAGAAATAAATAAATAAATAAATAAATCTTAAAAACAAAAACAAAAAAACAATAAATAAATAAATATTTGAAGAATGTATAAAATTTCTGAAAATTTAACAATGTTCTGACATAATATTAAATAAAAGTATAATGTTATTAATCATGGTGTTAATTATTATTGAAAATGGTATGTATCACAAAAACCACCTCTCTGCCTGAAATCAGAAAGCAAATGCTTTAACTTACACTTGTGTGATTTACACTGAAAGCTTCCACAAAGCAGATGCTTTAACTCATACTTGTCCAATTCACTTTGAAAGCTGCCACTGGGTGATATATTACAGTAAGTTATCATGAATTAAAGTAACACCACTGCTGTAATCAGCAATCCTAAGTAATGTTAGTTTATTACAAAAAGTAATACCCAGTTATGTCACTATCATTTTGTTTCTAAACTTGCTAAAGCTTTCTCTAGTATCTCCTTAGGCAAATCAAGTAGCCAGCATTCACCATACTGTGAAAAAGCCAATGCTAAATTTTGTAGTGCTTTCCCAAAGCTGTTTGCGTAACCTAATTGTTTATCCTGGCCTGGTGACAAAAATCTGACTGTGTGAAAAACCTGTGGCTATAACCCTATTTTGTTATATTAATAATATTATTTTAACCAATAATTCTTTTTACAGAATTAAAAGGTGCATCAGAAACAATAGTATCTTATCTTAAAAACCTGAAATGGACAAACAATTGGGACAAGCTATTAAGTCCAAGCTGCTCTGTCAAATTTTTAAATGTTATTTAGTTGGATAAAACAAAACCTATTACCTTCTGCTGAAATTGATAAAGTACAATGTTTTCTCACATAAATAGAGTTTATAATATCATTAACATACTGAAAACCCTTCATCCCTCATTTAGCTCAAATATTAAAACCATTATATGTGTTAATCTAGAAAAATTGTTCATAGAAATAAGAGCATCAGGCTGCTTTTTATAAAAAGCAGAGAGGGCATTAGCACAAGTTTAAGCAGTAAAGGGGGTAAACTCTAATTTGCCTTATAAATTGAATGTGGCCAGCACCAACATTAGCTTTAAGAAAAGTTTATGGCAGAGGCAACACTCTAAACAAATACCCTTTGGGTTGTAAACACAATTTTAAAAGGGACCAAATTACAATATAGCCTCATAATAAAAAACAACAACAACAACAACAGCAAAGTGTGCACAGCATACCACACCTGCTGCAAGTACAAGGCTTAACCCATTAGCGTCCAGTCACTCTGAAAACTGCCACCTCTATCTACAGGTAGATTGCAGATACAAAAAAACAAGGCAAGAACAATGAACTGTTGTAAACTGCCCTCTGTGAAGAAGCAATCTATGGAAAGACATCTGAAACATCTGCCAGTAGCAACAGGTAACTGTCTATCACATCCCTGCCAACTCCTCTAACATCCATCTCAAGACTGTTAAAGCAAATGCCCTTGTGAGGATCCAGAGTTATACCGTTGAAACCAAGAAGCTGCAGAGTGGCTCCACAATAAAAATGGACATCGTGACTACTGAACCCTGTAGCAGCACTTCCAACTGCCTGTTGCTTGCTAACAGCTCGTCGACATCACCCATGAATATTCATTGTGCTCATTCCGACAACTGAACATCAGTCCCTTCCAGCTCTTGGAAGAGACAAGGTATGCATTCATTACTAAAAACATTGCAATGAAACTCTTATAACCAGCCAACTACTATTTTTGCCTGAAAATGTAAGTACCCAATATAAAATGCCAGCTACCCAAAATGAAAAGTAGTAATAACTTGTTGCCTATGCCTCAAACTATACGAACAGAAAAAAAATAAAGTCTGCTTAGCCATACTATGCAGCCTTACTGGATAGGAATCTTAAGTCCATGAAAACAAAACTCACTCAAACATTGTTATAAAACCAAAGTTAATAATCTGAAGTCTACTATTCATGCTAAAACTCTATGTATGTCTATGTAAACTCTTCTTATACCTAAACTAAATTTTTAATGTTACTCAAACCTCACAGCATATGGCCCATCAAATAAGTTATATTAATAATTTAGCTACTGACCCTATGCCTAATTAGTATTCCTCATTATCTTAGCTTTGAATCTCAAAGCTACTTCCATATTCACCCCACTGATACCCTCCTTCTTTTAATATCAGCAGGACCATACAGTCTCTAAGCTATAATGTAGTTCATTCAACCAACAGTCCAGAACATCACCCAGAATCACAAGAACAACCTACTCCTAATGCATTTGTATTAATCAGCCAAAGGGGTGCTGATGTAAAATACCAGAAACTGGTTGGTTTTTATAAAGGGTATTTACTTGGGGTAGGAGCTTACAGATACCAGGCTGTAGGGCATAAGTTACTTCATTCACCAAAGTCTATTTTCACGTGTTGGAGCAAGATGGCTGATGATGTCTGGAAGGGTTCAGGCTTCCTGGATTCCTCCCTTCCTGGGGCTTGCTTCTCTTTCCTCTGTGTGCTTACTTCCTGGGGCTCCAGCATCAAACTCTATCATCAAAACTTCAACATCCAAAACTCTCAAGTCTGTCCTTTGTCATGCCTTTTATCTGTGAGTCCCCACCCACCAGGGGGCCCAATCAAAGCCTTAATCATAACTTAATCATGCCCAGGTACAGACCAGATTACAAACATAATCCAGTATCTATTTTTGAAATTCATAACTATATCAAACTGCTACAGCATGAAATTCAATACCTGCCATAACTCAATGAAACCCCCCTCCAACCTTCAACAGCAAGGAACCTGAGATAAGAACTATGAAAATCAATCATGGCTATCCTCATTCCTCTCTTGTTTTTCTACACCCTTAAAGTCAATCCTTTTATCCATTATAACAACATTACTGATAATATTGCTGTTTTTCTTTTTGGCCCCTGTCTCTTATAGCTTCTCTCCTGATTTCATACACTGAATTGTACAGTCAACTACCCAGGAATACATGGATGGAATCTTCCTGATACATGACAATCAATATCAACCTCTGTGGAACCTAAAATGACAGCCCACTGGACACAACAAAAGGGACCTTTTCTCTACCCCTTAACAGTGGGAAGTAGCCAGATCAAGCCAATGCCCCAAATCCCCTCACCTTCCCATCCTGCCCAGTACCATTTATCCCAATACCCAGGTCTCCCAAAATATACATATAAACAAAGGGTTAGGAATGTTAGAGTTTCCTTCTCACTAGATTTGCAATAATTAACAAGCTGTGACTCAGTTCCCCTGACATGAATTGAGGAAAGACAAGTCTCCCGCATAAGCCTACATTTCTGAAAACACAGTACTTCCCCAAAGGTTGAATAAAGAAACCATGTGGAAATGGGAGTAAAGTGAAATAAAGATCTTTACTCCCTGCAGATCACAGCACCAACTGCTCCTCCAGCATTCCAAGAAAACATAACTCCTTAACCCACTGCAACTTTAGCCATACACTACAACTCTAGCTATACAAAGGAAAATATTAACTTCTAGAGCTTCCTATTTGTCCCTGTACCTCACTCAAACCATCAACCCGCTCCTATCAACTCTCATTTCCCCAGAATATCCTGTATAAATTCAAGTCTCCCCTTTCCAGAAGTGGGCTGAAGTCTCTCTTCAGACTCCAACCATGCCGGCAGGGAGGCTGAAATTTATTCTTCAGACCCCCTCTGCTGGGGATGCTTCCCAACAAACTTCTGCCTATAATCAGTCTCTGCGTCCCAGTGAGTGCCTCCCCTTTTCCAAAAATATACTTCCTAGTTAGATAGTTGTTTTAATTGATAGATGATAGATATGTAGGTAGGTAGATTAGATAGATAGATAGATAGATAGATAGATAGATAGATAGATAGATAGATAGATAGATATGGCAAAGTTAAATACTCAAAGAACCAAGATCAGCAACTTTTCCCATTAACAAGGACATGCACATGAATAAGCAATTTTAAAATAGTAAACTTTGTTTTCCATAAATCTAAACAGTATAATCTTCTAGTTTTCTGATTAGGTGAAAACTCTGTTGTGATCAACATTTTTTTAACTATCTGACTTTCAGATTTTCTTACTCTTCATATCTAGGTTCTTGGAACTCTTCTCTTATTTACAAGCTCCTAAAGTGACTTCATTTATTTTCTTTTTTTTTAAGATTTATTTATTTTTTATTTATTTCTCTCCCCTCCCCCCCCCAAGTTGTCTGTTCTCTGTGTCCATTTGCGGTGTGGTCTTTGTCCACTTCTGTTGTTGTCAGCAGCATGGAAATCTATGTTTCTTTTTGTTGGGTCATCTTGCTGCATCAGCTCTCCATGTGTGCGGTGCCATTCTTGGGCAGGCTGTTTCATGCTGGGCAGCTCTCCTTACGGGGCGCACTCCTTGACATGAGGTTCCCCTCCGCAGGGGCATCCCTGCTTGTCATGGCACTCCTTGCGTGCATCAGCACTGCACATTGCCCAGCTCCACACAGGTCAAGGAGGCCCGGGGTTTGAACTGTGAACCTCCCTTTTGGTAGACTGATGCCCTAACCACTGAGCCAAGTCTGCTTCCCTCCATTTATTTTCCATTGCTTCAAATCTCATCCATGCTCTAATCACTGAAAAATACTTGCATGCACACACTCACACACACACACACACATATATAACACTCTCTCTGCTTAAACCTTTTTCATGAGTCCCTATTACCTCTCAGAGTGCCACCTAACTTTCTTACATTGGTTACAGCACTCTTCAGTATATGGTTCTTTGTTTCTCTGCCTTATATTCTTCATTATTATAAATCTAGTGCCACTCATCCTGGGTTGCCTTTTCTTCCTAATAAATATATGCTACCATTTACCTCTCTTTCTTTGCACATTTGCTCCTTCCAGCTTACTTGGTTCACATCATATAACCAGAATGAAGTGGCCTCATTTTCAGACTCCCACCTATACATTACTTCTTTTAGAGATTTCTGATATTTTCTTACCACCTGTATGAACCATACTATAATTATCTACTTACTTGACTCTATCTCCATATAAAGTATAAAATAACAAATTCGAATGTGTGCATATAAATGTATACATATACATATATATGAATTAATTTAAGAAAATGTCCTTTGTGATTTATATTGTAATAGGTTATCTTGTTTTTTTTACAAATGGAGTCAATTATTCTGAATGATGTTTTAAATGTTACTTAAAAATCCTGTGATTAACATATGACATGGTGTTGACAAGGTTTTTTCTAAGCAATAGCATACTCTTCTTGATAAGAAGGAACAAAGTGTCAAATGAAATTACATACAATAAAAAATTATCATTCACCACTGTAATTACTTTCATCATAGCAATCCTGTGCACAAGAAAATGATAGATTACAAGAATTGCTTGATAACAATAGATTTTGGGAACTTCAAGTGATGTCATGGGCTTTCTGACACTGCAAAAAAGACTGTATCAGAACTGTGAAATATAAATAATAAAGCAATCTTTCAGATGGGAAAATGTTTGCAAACACAAGCAATAAAACATTCAGGTTTTATTCCCAATATAACTTTATCTTCTCACTTTCAAAAAATAATATTCTCATGGTGTACATCTTCATTTACTTCAGTGCTTTCTATAGTGATTTTTTTTTCTCAAAAATGCTCATTTTCACCCATTTTATGTATATTTTATTTATGGAATAAAGATAAAATACAACTAACTGAGCTCTTAGTACCACTAAAGTAAAGTGAAATATCTCACACAAATAAAAAAAATTAACCCATGGATCTAAAGTTATATGTGGAAATAGGTAATACTTAGAAGATTGTGGCAGCATCAAATTCAGAATAAGAAGAAAATAAGAGGTTTGACATTTGTGAGAAGTGATGAATTTAGTTCACGAAGATTGTAATTTATAATTGTTGCAACTTATATCATCTGTGTTCATAAATGTAATATAAATATCACATAATTAATATATCAAGTAATATCACTATCATTGAAAGATGATCTAAAGTTAAGCATCTTTAGTTTCTATAAAGACATATGCATATTGTATAGCTATACCAACTATTTGACACTTAAGGAAAACATAATTCATGCACTTTGTTCCATGATAATTTATGGTAATGTAGTTTTCATCATCATTCACATTAACATGTTTGTCACAGTTTGATATGGTTTATGAATTCCAAAAGTAGTTATTGGATTATGTTTGTAAACTGGTTTGTACCTGAGTGTGATTAAATAGTGATTAGGGCTTTGCTTGGGCCATGTCAGTAGAATGTTGAGTCCCCACCTCCTTAGTGGGCAGGAGCTCACAGATAAAACTACACAGCAGAGCAGAGGACTTATTGTTTTCCATTATTTGTCTTTCAATTAAGAGACTTTAGTATATTTTATTTTATAGTGATAATCTATGTAGCTGAATTACCTCTAGAACTTAAGTATTTTTTCAATGTCCTCTTTTTCTTCCCATTTTTCCTTTTGTCTGTTGATATTTTAGCATTTATCTCTTTGCATTGTTTTAGTTGTTGCTCCAAAGATTATTGCATGCATTTGTAACTTTTTACAGTCTATATAGAGTTAATATTTTAGGAATCACTCCAGTGTTTTTCATTAAGCTCATCCAGCAACTTGTGTGAATATATGTATATGTATAATTTCTTACATTGTGTCTTTTGGTTCTCAATTTTCCATTTCTCTTTTAGTACAAGCACATTTTTCTTATGTCCTTGAGTACAGTTATACTGTTTTCTATAGGAATTTCAAAATCTAGACAATCTCTCCGTGGGTCTCCATTTATTGTACTTTATCTTGAGTAAGGATTATATTTTCTGTTTCTTTATATGTCTACCTTTTAAAAAAAAATCTATCCTGGACATTATGAACAATATAATTTGGAAACTTTGAATTTTTTCCCTTATTTTCCAAATAGAATTATCTTTTTTTTTAATCATGCAGCTAATAGGCCGCAATCATACTCCAAACTGAAATCTCAGGTCAGTTATTTTAGCCTTAGATAAATTTTATATTATTCAATAATTTAGAGTAAATATTGTTCATTATCTCTTAAAATATTTTTAATGATCTGTTTCTTACTTCCTCTCCTCCTGGGGGTTTTCCCTCATAAGTATCTAATGTTCTTATTTTTTTAAACTTTGCAAACTTTTTCCTTTGTATACTTCCAAACAGACTCAAAAATTGAGCTAGTTTCATTTTCACTTACTCTTCTGTCATCTCCAGTCTTAACCAGTGATTTGTCTGTGTATATGTAATTCAATGGTGAGTCCAAGATTTAAGCAGAATCTCTACATAAACTTTTGGAAACTTCTCCATATTGCTCTCTTTTCCAAGATTTCCCCTTCTCTGAAGATATCCCAAAGTCAGTCATATATTTCTTCAAAGAGGAGAACCACATGATTTCTACTTGGTGTTTAGCCAGTCTAAATGGCACAATTGGGGCCTGATTTCAGTCTAAGAGCCAAAAAATAGGAACTCAGTACATTTTCCTTACTCTAAGTATCAAGATTTTTAATACTTGCCTGCTTTTGCTCATTGTCCAGTATCATCAATTTGGTACTTATTTGCTTTTTTCATAGTTTATAATTATTATTCGGAAGAGTTTTATAGAATGGATCATGTCCCCCACAAAGCCATATTCTAGCTCTACCCTAGTGCCATGGGTTGCAAAGTCTTTTGCAAGTATCTATTTGAATGAGGCATTAATTCATATGGGCCTTAATGCATATGATGGAAGTTCTTATAGGGAAAAGAAATCTATAGAGAAACACAGTTGACTGAAAGAGGTTAGGGAAAACCAGATGAAGAGACACAAAGAAACATAATGCCATGTGACGGAAGCAGAGATCGAGCTACCATCAAAATGCCACATACTTCAAGAGAAACATGACCTACAGATAACTTGATACTAGACTTCTACCCTCCAAACAGTAAGCCAAAAATCTTCAATTGCTTAAGCCCATCTGTTCAGTGCTAGTGTTAACAGCAGCCCTGCCAAAATAAGTCAAGTAGGGACTCTCTGATCTAATAAGATCCACTCAATCATAACAGATAAGGCATTTTAATTGTATGGTAAGATTGAATTTTTTTATCCCAAATGTTCAAAAACTGTTAATTTCCCTGATGTCTTCCGTATTCTAATTCGTTGTTCTACACACACTTGGAAAAGTATTTTATTCTTCCCAATATATTATTTAGATTTGAGAATAATTAATACCTTAGAAATAATTAGCCAAAATATCCTGTATTAGCAGTGTTTTTTTTTTATATTTGTGGTAGGATATTTGAACTAGTGTGATACTAGAACATAAAGTATATAGATGATAAACAGCAGAGTTTACAGTTTTTCTCTAAATGTGTATACTCCAGACAAAAGCATCCCATGGTCCTTAACAGTAAGACAATGAGCGCTTTGCTTCCCTTTACCATTAACTATAATCTTTTTTTTGTCTTTATTTATTTTTTTAATGCTACATTAAAAAAATATGAGGTCCCCATATACCCCCCATGCCCCTCACCCCACTCTTCCCCCCATAACAACAACCTCCTCCATCATCATGAGACCTTCATTGCACTTGGTGAATACATCTCTGAGCACCGCTGTACCTCATGGTCAATGGCCCACACCATAGCCCACACTCTCCCACAGTCCACCCAGTGGGCCATGGGAGGACATATAATGTCCAGTAACTATCCCTTATTTTCAGTGTTTTTAATCCCATTTTATTTGAACCCTGTAAGGATGACATAAAACAGGTAAGACAGCGTATTTACTTTCATTCCTCCATTAACTTATGTTGTTAAATTCTACTGCAAGGTGAAGCTGTTGTTATAATATATATGAAAATCTATTACTGCAGAGTTCATTACAAAAAAATGATGCAGCTGAATCACAGATTTTGAGATAATACTTACTGCCTAATGCTGTTCTTTGAACTCACAGACTGACTAATGTTCACCATTTTTGACTTATGAACACCATTTTAAAACATATTAAGATTTTCTAATAATATTTTCTATCATTTCAGAACCAAAACACACAAGGACAGCTGTATTCATACATGTACCCAGAAGATATTTGACATTCTATTATAATTTTATTTTCCTAAAACTGTAACTGAAAATCTTAATATTGTTCATTTTTGATTTGATAAAAAAACCTGTTTGAAATGCTGAAAACCAGATGTTTTCCTACTTTATTTTTTATTTTTTTGGGTTTCATCAACAATAGAGCTCCCTAAAGCAATATCATAAGAAATATTTTGCCCTTATATTAATGTAAGATGTGATAGCTTGGATATCTTTGCAAGTTTATGATAATTATAAAAAGAATGTTTGAGGGAAAGGCAATAGTAGGTAAATATTAGAATTTTTAAAGATTTCTCACTATTTATAATTTTCTAGCAGTCCTTTCTTGTGACTACCTGTTCAATGAAGACTTGTGTAATATAAATCTCTTTCCATGAGTATATTCCCATGTTTTTACTCTTGGCCAAGATTTCTTTCTTAAATACCAGGGTGTATAGTCATTATGACATTCATTTTATTAGATGGATAATACTATAAACCAAGATTTTTGTTTCCTTACATAGTGAAGAAGCAAGAAAAATATTATATATGTGTGTATATTTATTCATGTATGTGTGTGAGATATATATGTGTATAATTTAATCTTTAAAACCACACTGTGAGGATGGAGTTTGGGAAAAAAATAATGTGAAGGACTCCATGTATTCATTTTTGAGTGAAACAACCCTATATAATAAAATTTTTAAAAAATAAATAAAGAAGGGGAGTGGCTGTGGCTCAATCAGTTGGGCTCCTGTCTACCATATGGGAGGCCCTGGGTTTGCATCTTGGGTCCCCTTGTGAAGGCAGGCTCATCCACATGCTGCGGAGAGCCACCGGCCTGGCTGCCTGGCCTGCCAGCGCCACAGACAGCTGACTCAGCAAGGAGACACAACAGAAAGGGAGACAAGCAAAAACACAGAAGAGCATGCAGTGAGTGGACACAGAGAGCAGACAACAAGGAAGCAGCAAGGGGGGGGTGGTAAATAAATAAATACAGACAAAAAAGAATGCACAGCAAATGGACACAGAGAACAGACAGCAAGCAAAAAGCCACGGGGGGAGTGGGGGGGGGGGCGCGGTGGACCTGGCCCAGTGGTTAGGGCGTCCGTCTACCACATGGGAGGTCCGCGGTTCAAACCCCAGGCCTCCTCGACCCGTCTGGAGCTGACCCATGCGCAGTGCTGATGTGCGCAAGGAGTGCCCTGCCACCCAGGGGTGTTCCCCGCGTAGGGGAGCCCCATGCGCAAGGAGTGCGCCCGTGAGGAGAGCTGCCCAGTGCAAAAGAAAGTGCAGCCTGCCCAGGAATGGCACCGCCCACACTTCCCTTGCCGCTGACGACAATAGAAGCAGACAAAGAAACAAGACGCAGTAAAATAGACACAGAGAACAGACAACTGGGGGAGGGGGGGAATTAAATAAATAAATAAATCTTTAAAAAAAAAAGCCACGGGGGGGCATAAATAAATAAATAAATAAATAAAGGGAGCAGATGTAGTTCAAGTGGTTGAGTGCCTGCTTCCCATATGTGAGATCCTGGGTTCAATCCCTGATATCTCCTAAAAATAAATCTATACATACATATATATACATATACACACACACACACACACACACACACACTTACCTACATAAGTACATAAGTAAAACCCCAAAGCAATTAAAATCTCTGGAAATTGTCCTGAAGCCATGCAGCAAATTAATTGTCCTTGCTTTTAGAAAATGTACCAAATATTGGTAAGAACAGCAAAAGTCTCTGGCACTTAAAGTATAACCTGCTTAACCCCTGCCTTACCCCACATTCCAGCTCAGCATAGCATGAGCTCCTTTCTGGGTGCCTGTAACCTGAAAAAGGAATTCCCTCTCCTTCTAGCTTTTATTCCAGGGCTACAGTATCTCTCCTATTTATTTATTTATCTCTCCAGTAGGGGAGTCTGTCAGATTTGGTTATCTTCCCAGCTTCCTGTGGAAGAGACTAAATTCGATGCAAGTATAAGAGAGAAGTCTGGGATTCTTTTACTCCATCCAACCTCCATACATATGGTAGAGGTTCCACCCCAGACATGGCAATCCAAGAACTCCAGGGCTTCAGTTAACCTATCTGAGATGCAAGTTTCATGCCAAGAAGTAATAGTCCCCACAGAAACATGATTGTACAACACGGGTGTCACATGGAGAAATGCAAACTGCTTTTCCTGCTTCCATCTCTGGTGAAAACTCCAAAGAGAAGGCTCCAACATTCTCTCCAAAGGAAATTACTTTAGTTGGAGCACAATGTTGGAAAATTCAGTTCAATTCTAAGTGTGTCCTTGTAAGTGACAGTAAGCACTTAAGGGACAGCCGGTAGCTCAATGAGAGAAACAAATGAGATATTAAATTAGCTAATTTACCAGAGAGAATAAGGGGAAAAGAAAGCTAAAGACACTTAACGTTTGTTAGTTATGCATTTTATAGTCACAAAATACCAGAATAATCAAGACCCTTTCCACAGTGATTAAATTTCCAGAACATTATTCTAGTGTATAAAGTTGTATTTGATACCCACATTTTTGTATTCATCATGGAAACTGGATCCTGCTCTTAAAGTCTTTAGCTGACTTGAACTCAAGAGTTGCCAATTATCTAATGTGTTCTCCTTGATTCCAGTCCTACACATTCATACCATCTAACATATCCCAGATCTCTTGTGCTCAACCAAATGCCCAATTGTTTCAACTCAAGCCTATGCTTCTCCAATTGCACCCCCAATCAAGGGGACTTTGTATATATTGGTCCAGCATTCAAAACACTCCTCCTTTCATATCCTTCTACCATTCCCTAATTGCTACTCTTCCTTCATACCTCACCTCAGTGATAATTTTTACAGGGAATGTTTCCTTGATCTACCTGATTATATAAAGTCTCCCAAAAATTAATTCTTATAGTATTATATACATTTTCTTTTTTTTTTTAAATTTATTATTTCACTCAACATGATGTCTTCAAGGTTCATCCATGTTGTAGCATGCATTGGAACTTCATTCCTTTAAACAACTGGGTAAAATATTTCATTAATAAGACAGCCTACACAATGGGAGAAAATAATTATAAACCCTGTATCTGATAAAGGCTTAATATCCAGAATACATGAAGAACTGCTACAATGCAACAACAGAGAGACATATAAACCAAATAATAAATGAACAAAGTACTTGAATAGATATTTTTCTAACGAAGATATACAAGTGGCCAATAAGAACATGAAAAGATGCTCAATGACATTGGTCATCAGGAGAACACAAATCAAAACCACAATGAGAAACCACTTCACAAACTCTAGGATGGCTTTTATTTTATTTTTTCAATAAAAAATAATGAGCATTGGCAAGGATGTGTACAAATAAAAATCTCACTTTTTGGCATATACTTAAAAAGAATAGAACTTTGAACAGGTATTTATATACCAGTGTCCATAGCAACATTATTTACAATAGGCAAAATGTGACAGCAACCCAAGTATCCATCAACAGACCACTAGACAAGCAGAAAAATTTTGACTCAGAAAGAACAAATTTTCCTTTGGGTATAGAAATAATCACACAGGGTATGATGTAAGAAAAATTAAATTAAAATTGTATGTTATGTCTTATTTAAATAAAAGTGAATTTATTCTAGTATTAAAACACTTCTCTACTGGAATGCCAATTATTTGTCTACAAAATGGACATGCATTGCTGTCTTAATCAGTAGATTTAAAAAACAGAATATAGGTGTAGCAGTTTGACATTGCTTAAGAATTCCAAAAATAAATATTGGATAATGTGTGTAAACTGGTCTGCTCCTCTGGGCATATTAGATTATATTAGATTCAGAGGTTTCACTTTTACTTGATTAAATAATGATTAAGGTTTGACTGGGCTATGTTTGGAGGATGTTGAGTCCTTGCCCCGTTGGTGGGTGGGGACTCACAGAGAAACTGCACTGCAGAGAAGAGAGGTTGGAGTTTTGAACTGGAGCCCAGGAATTAACATATGGGAGAGAGTAGAGCAGCTGAGCACAGAGAAAATCAAGCCCTGGGGAGAAAGATAAAACCTAAAGAGTCTGATAGTCTATAGCCGACGTTGTGGAGAGAAAAGAGTAGCTAAACCCAGAGAGAAGTCCCAGGAGAGAGAAAAGACTTGTTCCAGCCTACAGCTGATATTGGAAGAAGCTGGGATCACAGAGCTTTAAAATGAGGAAGAAGGTTGAGCATAGGCAGCCATCTTGCTCCAACATGTGGCAAGAGACTTTGGTGAGGAAAGTAACTTATGCTTTATGGCCTGGTAGCTGTAAGTTTTCACCCCAAATAAATACCCTTTATGAAAGAAAAAAGATTTCTGGTATTTCGCATCAGCACCCCTTTGACTGACTAATAAAATAAACAAAAACTAATATAACTTCAATTTTATTGTATTTTCTCTAGTAAATTAAATATGCAAAATGTTTATTTGATTCTATTCTAATAATTGTCTAATCTCATTATAAACACAAGTTCTTCATAAATTAAAAACTAAAGTCATATGTAATCCTTCTATTTCTCACAGATTTTAGTTTTCAATTATGTTCCAGGTTGATTATTGATTTTGAATTATTATTTTAAAATAATGAGACATTTAAACAACATTTTGACTAATTATATGGAAAAATGGGCATTTATAAAACATAGAGGACTCCCCTGGAGAATATAGAAATTTTGATCTGATATAAAATGTTAAACTCTAGCATCATAGGTGACTAGAAAAGAATACCAAGAAGAGAAAGTCAAAGGCAGTGCCTTATCACTACAACTTTGCATAGGAATACAAATAGTTTGTACATAAATGAATACATTAAGTTATTTTATGTAATTTCAGAGCAAAATCTCACATTAAAGAATAATTATATAACAACTTTAATGCAATGTTATTATGAAAAATACAAAACACATGGACTTTGTAATTAAATGATTTAACCAATAGTGCAAATGGCAGAACAACTAAATCAATTAATTCAGCAAAAGGTATACACTATGAATCTTGTTTGTTACTAGGTCAGCAGAGATTTTGATTAATGAATAATTTAAACTTGATTTAAAATTCATTAAAAATTTTAATTTCTTCTGGGGAGAAAAAGAGAACTCAGAGAAAGAGAAATCAAGAAATATGTAAGACAAAACACTTTAATGTTCTAAGTTTATTTGAAATCATGCATTTTCTGATTTTTAGTATATGAAGACATTCATAATTTTGCAAACAGTTCTGTGATTATATGGTCCTAACAAGTAAGTTGTCAGGAAAATCAATATATAATCTTGGGGATCCTAATTTTCCAAAAAGTTAGTCCAGAGAATATTATGGGCCACAATAAAGATTCAAAGCAGTCATGGACATATTTATGATGGAAAGGCAATCACTCCATAAAGAATGGTATACTGGGAATATCTCTCACAGATCATGAAGAAAAAACAAGAATTTTTCATTGAAAAGGGATTTGTTCTATAAGATTGTTTTTCACATGCAAAGAAACAAATTAGAACTAACTGGAGCCTAGGAAAGTTAAGAAAAGCAAATGAATTTGTCAAAAGAGAATATAGAATTACAGATTACTACTACTCTTTCTCTGTTTACATCTACTTGTTTAAATATACTGGATCAGCATTCTAACATTTTTGTATCATAACACACTTTCAGTACACACAACTCATCTAGTAATTAGTGAGATTTTTCCAGAGCTTAAATTACCTTTAGAAGATAAATTTAGGAATAATGATAATTAAATTAATTTTTTCAAGTAATGCATTCAATTACTATTTAAGGATTTCTATTTCTATAATTTTAAAGTAATTTACTATACTAAATCTCCAACCTAACATAACTACAAAAGCTGGATAATATAGATAAAAAAAGGTTTAAAGGAACTGGGGAACAATTATATCACTCAGGACTTGATAGGTAAAATATTCCCATAGACAAGGTAGCCTCAGATTTGCCTCTGCTGTTTCCCTCAGGTTATTTGCTAGTTTATAATGTGGAGAATAAAGGTTGAAGGTAAAGCTGAGGTCAAGGACTTGCAGAGGTCTTCCTGAGATGGGAGAAGAGATGATTTAGATTCTGGGCTTACTATTAGATTGGCATGTGAAGTGGAAGTGAAGTTAGCCCAAATTCTGTGTACAATATCCCCTCAAGGCATATGTCAAATCCTACATTGTCAATGCTCAGGTTGAAGTGGCCAGACCCAAAGCAAAAACCAAACAAGCAAATAGGCAAGGAAATAAATACACAAATAAGCAAAACCATGAATGACTAATGAGTCAACACCAAAAATAGTAATCTTTCTGTGATGGAGGGACAGAAGTTTGAGTTAGAATCCAAAAGTTGAAAGAGTCCTGATTAAAAAAATATATAATTACATATATATAATATATATATATATGTATATATATATAGGTTGAGACTTAAAAAGGACCAAGCTCAAGCTTAGTGAGCTATTGATCAGCTAGCTATCACATATATTCATGGAACACTCTGAAGCAATTTGGAACTGGATCAATCATATATATAAGAATAATTCCAACATATTCTTGTACCTGTATAGGATAAAATGATAAAGTTTAATGGAAATATAGAAAAAGTGAAAAGTTGTAGAGTTCATATTTTTATTTCCCGAACTCAGCTATACATTAAGATTGTTTTCCAAATAATGGAAAATAATAAAAATAACATAAAGTTAACACCATTCAGAGGAAAGCTATTGTGCCTTTTTGCTTAAAAATAAAATACCTGTACTTTGAAATGCAATTCAAAAATTGTATAAAGTTTGCACTTTACTCTCTATTACAAACTCAATTTTTATACTAAAATCATAGTGAAATGAAGGTCTAGATATAATTATGTTGACATAAGCAATATAAAAATCACACCAAATATGTAATGCTGGCATAAACATTGTGCTCATAAATGTCTAGACAAGTGAAATAAGAATGACTATCAAAATAGTAAATGAAATAGAAAATTCTAAGAAAGCTAGCTGAGAATATAAAATAGCATTTGCTGTTAAATTTATTCGCAACTACTGATTATCTCTAAGAATGTGAAAATGGAAGCACATCCAAGGAAATACTGCATCATACTGCCAACAATCCTTTAGCCTATAGTTATAAGATTCTTTCCCACCAAATATTTTATAGGGTCTCCTTGAATGTGCAATATTTACTGTTATTTTCTGTCAGTTCTTGCGAAATAGTTTTAAGTTATTTAATGACATTACCATGACATAAAATGCCATACCTAATCATCTGGAAATGTTAACAGTGATTAAGGTATGTATAACATAAAAAAGTAAAATAATACATGTGTTTATAAATAAGTCTCATTTGCCCTAATCATAAATTTTGAAAGAAATGACAAGCAATATGAAGCACAGTATAAAGAATACAAAAAGTAGATCATCAACTTGTTTTTTAAAGCAAATTAAATGGAGTTAGTGGTTAGTGTTTACAACTATGGAAGAAATAAGGGTGACTAGTTTTTATTATTTTTAATTTTGTTTAAATTAAATAATCTAAAATGTACAGATCATCCAATGTAGGATAATATAATACAATGCTATCAAAATGTGAGCCACAGAGAAGTTTGTCTGCATACTACTTGTTAAAGGTTTCCTGCAAATTAAGTACAGATAGCAAAAGTGGGTGTTTAAAACCATTTATAAAACATTGTATTTTATATTACAAGAGTAATATTTTATTATATATTGCAAAGGTATCATATATTTTTAACAATTTTTTTCTAGTCCACAGAAAGTTTGAGAAGCTTTGTGATAGAACCCAAATTGTGGCTACTAGACAAGAATAAAAATAAAGAATGAGGTGGAGAGAAGTGGTTGCAATACCGCTACTAATAAAAAGTAATTACTACTTTTGCAATATATAATCACAATGTGAAGATATTTGCACAGATTTGTATATTTATTTCATTCTCAAAGTTATTGATATGTTGTGCCAATAAGTTAAAACATATTATTATTATAATTATTATTATTTACAGATATAGAAACTGAGGTCCTAAAATAGTAACAAATCACCTGAGGTCTCAGAGGTAACATATACAGGTAGAAAATTAAATCCAGAACCACACCAAAATCTGATAATTACATTTATATATTGTGTTCCTCTAAGACTAACTAGCCTTGTAAGGACATCTCAGATGATATTAGCAAATGTAGTTTCACCAGCTCTAAAGTTTTTCACAATCTGTCTCAACAAAGAATTTACCAATCATAAAATAAAGAGAAAATAATGGTGAAAAGCTGTTTATTCAGTTTCCACTATGTGTCAGAAGATGGACTAGGTGTTTTCAAGAATATTGAAAGTTTTAACAAGCACAGAATCTCCTTTATTATAGGGTTTGGTAAAGGAAGCTAGCATATTCTTTCTCAAAAATAAAATTATAGAACTCAGGAGTTATAAGATTCCATAAACATCTTCTAATGCAAACTTTTATTTTATGAATGTACATATTAATAACCGTCTAATTAGATTTTCTCTGAGATAATATGGAAAATTAGAGGAAAATTGAGACAATGTTATTCCACTTCAAAATTTAAATAATTGTTTATTTGAATTTTTACCATAAAGTATTCATAATCAAGAATGAAAGAATCCTATTCTCATGATATTTTAGGCTAAGATGGAAAAGGGTGTGGTTTTTTCCAGGAACAAAATGATCATTCAATACTAGGAAGTGTATTAGTACAGATTAACATACATCAATAAAATTATAGGTTTCTGAAAAAATTATATGCCTATATCTGTAATGCTAAAAAATCCTTTGAGAAAAGTCAGTATCTATACCTACATATATATATATATATCTTATAAAGATGAGAGTATGGATAATTCCTCAACATGACAAAACTCACAACCCTCAATTCTAAAGCCAGCATCTTTTTCAATGGGGAAAATTGAGAGGTAGTTCCACAAGACCAAGGTAAAACATAAGTATGCCCTCTAGCTACACCTCCATATAGCATTGTTCTAAACTCATTAGCCAATGAAATTACATAAGAGAACATAACTGAGGGTATGTAAATTGGAGCAGCAGAAAAAATATCTATTTCTCTTTACAGAAGACTAAATTATATATATATATAATTATATATATATATATATATATACATATACTTAGAAAACAAAATAATTCAAAACAACTAACTCAAAAATTTATGGCAGCAATTTGCAAAGTTTAAAAATATCAGGATTATAACTATATATATATCTACCTATCTCTAATTTCTCTCTCTCTTTTTTTCCCATGTCAATGCTACATTTTCTTTGATTACTAATCACAGTAGCTCATGAATAGAATATCAGTAAGTCCACTCTAATCCATACTCTATTCCTCCATCCTGTGGACCCTGGAAGGGTTATGCCCACTCCGCATCTATATCAAGAGGGGATTTAGATTCCACATGGATGATGGATGAAATTCTCTTGCATGCAGTTGTAGGCACTCTTGGCTCCCTGGTGTGGTGGTTGACCTTCACCTCCATGTTAGATGGCTGGGATAAGTCCAATAAACTAGAGGATAGGAGTTGCAAGTCTTTTGAGATTCAGGGCTTGGCTATCACATGGACAGTCCACAGATTCAGGTCCCTTGCGTATACACTAAACCCCAGCACCAACCACAGTTCTGGTAAAAGTAACAGGAGAGGCTTGTGAACAAGGATCATATCTGAGTCCAACTCCATCACACTCAGGAACACTAATTCCAATGTAGGGCCAAGTGTCATGGCACTGAACTCCATCTGCCATGACCATGGAATCTGTGGGTCTCTGTAGCCCTTAGAAGAACCAATACCTGGGGTTGTATCTACTTTAGCTGTCTCTGGGGCTCTGCTGAGGTGTGCATAAGGGCAACCCCTCTGATGACCTCCCGGCTTTTTTTTGGAGACTCGTAGCCATATAAATGCATTTGTCCTTTACATTTCTCCCTTTTATTCAAGGTCAGAAAACATTTTTAACTCCTGATATTACATGTAAGCTGAGATATTCTGCTGGTCCGAGTTGACCTTTTTATTCAAGGTTATTTTCTAGTTGCATCATCAGCTGGTACTTGGTAGTAAGCCCTTGGCACCAACGAGGCTCATCCCCAGGAGTAATGTCCCATGCTGGGGGGAAGGCAATGCATTTACATGCTGAGTTTGGCTTTGAGACTGGCCATATTTGAGCAACATGGAGGCTCTCAGGAGGTAAATCTTAGGCACCCTGCAGCTCTAGGCCTAGTTCTTATTTCAGGTGCACAGGCTTACAAGCATAGTCATTAGTATCAAAGGTTCATTGTTTGACCATCCTTCTTTTTTGGTCTTTGCCGTTGCTCTTGGGGGATTGTTGCTGTTCCATTGGGGAATGTGATAGAGCTCCCCTGGCTAGTAACTCAGCACTCCCTCAGCTGTCATTTTTAACTGTAACCACCATGAAAATATCCAAACATTTTTATGTCCCCTGTATATATGCCCTGGAGAATTGCCTTCCAAACAAGTGCCCCCTATCAATAATATCCCACACCAGTATTCCTCCCCTGCCATTGTTGAACCTCTCTGTAATCCAAAACTTCTTTAAAAATGAAGCCTAATATATTGCCAGGTTCCATTAATTGTAAAATGGAATATAGTGATTGGTTAAAGGTTAGGTATGAGATACAGACTAATTTAGAAAAATTAAAGTAAAAATTAATTGGGACATCAAAAAATTTTTAAATGAAAAAACTTTGTTTTTGATGTTTTGCCTTCCATCACTGCAATAAGTGTTGCCCTGTATGCACATTGGCAAGGCAACTTCTTTCATCTCTTCCTCAGTGTCTACAACCTTTTTTTTTCTTTTTCTTTTTCTAATTATTAAGCTTGTCTTCACAAAAGTTTTAGATCACAGAAATTCAAATATACAGTATACGGTACTCCCACACATCCAACATAAGACACTTTGTCCCTTCCCCAGCAATAATCTTTTTATGTGTTCATACTATATTTACTGCAACTGATGTACAGCTATTTAGACAACAGCTTTCAAACAAGGTTACACTTGGGTTTATATTATGGTTTATATTTTAGACTATACAATTTTCTAAATTTTTAGTTATCTTATGTTTTACATTATGGTTTATATTTTAGTTTATAGGCTCCTATATATTTTTGGTATAATTTAACATGTCCTATATCCATCCTTGCATAATCTTGTGGACCACTTCCATTGCCCCACAGTTACATTGATTCTATCTATTCAATAACTCTTTCCCCCTCCCCTCAAGGCCCACAGTGACAATCAATCTTCATTGCTTGAAGGACCATGTTCAGAGATACTTACAACAATGTTAAAGGCTTGACATGCTCAAATGCCCTAAAGCATTGAGCCACCATTTCTCTTGAGAGATACAATTCCCTCTATCCGAGAACATCAGTCTTCCCCAGGATGTAGGTATACTTTCACTCTTATTGTATGGGTCTCCATCAAATGATATAATCCACTATCACCAAATTAGCACTCACACACTCCCTTGAAGCCTGTCCTGTTTCATATTCTCCCCTTTAAGCATCTTAAACAGGTAACCTTCCTTATTATATTTTTGAAAAAGTTTTCTCAAAATTTATTTATTTATTTATTTATCTCCCCTCCCTCCCCCCACCCCGGTTGTCTGTTCTCTGTGTCTATTTGCTGTGGTTCTTTTTTTGTCCACTTCTGTTGTTTTCAGCAGCACAGGAGTCTGTGTTTCTTTTTGTTGCATCATCTTCTTGTGTCATCTCTCCATGTGTGCAGCACCATTCCTGGGCAGGCTGCACTTTCTTTCATGCTGGGCGGCTCTCCTACGGGGTGCACTCCTTGCACGTGGGGCTCCCCTATGCAGGGGACACCCCTGAGTGGCAAGGCACTCCTTGCGTGCATCAGCACTGCTCATGGGCCAGCTCCACACAGGTCAAGGAGGCCCAGGGTTTGAAGCGCAGACCTCCAATGCGGTAGATGGATACCCTAGCCAATTCTGCCGCCAAAGTCTTTTCAACATTATACTCTCAACCACATACCTGACAATCTCCTATTTTTTATATTCCTCCCTTCCTCCCCCCAATTTTTTGGGCATTATTATCCATCCCCCATCCCTAGCCCCCCTCAAGCCTGCAAAGCCCCATCCAATGGTATCCCTCTGCCCCCATTTTATCCCTTCCCTGTACAAATACTTACCTCCAGCTTATCATAGATTTCACCCATGTAGGTGTCAGCTTGCAACCTTCCTCTACTCTCCAATTTCTTGTAAGTTTATCATCTAGTCTCTAGCTTTCTGAGGCAGCTTGGTTTACTTATTTCATTTCATTGAGGTCATGTAGTATTTGTCCTTCAGTGCCTGAGTTGCTTCACTCAACATAAGGTTCTCAAGATTCATCCATGTTATCATATGTGTTTGTAGTGTATTCATTCTTAAAGCTGAGTAGTAATCCATTGTATGTATATACCACATTTTATTTATCCTTTCATCTTTTGATGGGCATTTGGGTTGATTCCAACTTTTGGCAACAGTGAACAAAGCTGCTATGAACATGGCTGTGCATGTATCGGTTTGTGTCCTTGTTTTCAGTTCTACTGCGTATATACCCAGCAGTAGAATTGCTGGGTCATATGGCAAATCTATAGCTAGTTTTTTGAGAAACCGCCAAACTGTCCTCCAGAATGGCTGGATCCTTCTGCATTCCCACCAGCAATGGATGAGTATTTCCATTTCTCCACATCCTCTCCAGCTCTTGTAGTCTTCTGTTTTTTTATCATAGCTGCAGATCTTATGAGAGTAAGATGGTATCTCATTGTAGTTTTGATTTGCATTTCCCTAATAGCTAGAGCTTTGGAGCATTTTTTCATGCTTTTTAGCCATTTGTATTTCTTCTTTGAAGAAGTGTCTGTTTAAATCTTTTTCCCATTTTTTAAATGAGTTGTTTGTCTTTTTATTTTCAAGATACAGGAGTTCTTTATATATGCAGGATATAAGTCTCCTATTAGAGATATGGTTACCAAATATTTTCTCCCATAGTGTAGGCTCTCCTTTCACTTTCTTGAAAAACTCCTTTGAGGTGCAGAAGGCTTTAATTTTGAGGAAGTTCCACTTATCTATTTGTTCTTTGGTTGCTCTTGCTTTTGGTGTGACGTTCATGAAGCCATTTCCTATTACATGTTCCTGTAGATGGTTCCCTACATTGCTTACAAAGTCTTTATGGTCTTGGCTCTTATATTTAGGTCTTTGATCCAACTTGAGTTGATTTTTTTATAAGGTGTGAGTTGGTAATCCTCTCTCATTCTTTTACATATGGATATCCAGTTCTCCAGGCACCATTTGTTGAAGAGGCCATTCTCTTCCAGTTGAGAGGGTTTGATGGCCTTACTGAATATTATATGACTGTATACATGAGGATCTTTGTCAGAATTCTCAATTCGGTTCCATTGGTCAGTGTGTCTATCCTTGTGCCAATACCATGCAATTTTCAACACTGTAGCTTTGTAGTATGTTTTGAAGTCAGGTAGTGGGATTACTCCAATTTTATTTTTCTTTTTCAACATGTCTTTGACTATTAGGGGCCTCTTTCCTTTCCAAATAAATTTCATAGTTAGTTTTTCTAGTTCATTAAAGAATGCTGTGTTGATTTTTATTGGGATTGCATTGAATCTGTAGATCAGTTTTGGCAGGATAGACATCTTAATAATATTTAGTCTTCCTATCCATGAACAGGGAATATTCTTCAATTTATTTAGGTCTTCTTTGATTTCCTTGAACAGTGTTGTGTAGTTTTCTGTTTATAAGTTTTTTACATCTTTAGTTAAATTTATTCCTAGGTATTTGATTTTTTTAATTATAATTTTAAATGGTACTTGTTTCTTGATTTCCTCCTGAGATTGCTCACTATTGGTGTACAGAAATGCTACTGATTTTTGCACATTGATCTTATACCCTGTGACTTTACTGAACTCATTTATGAGTTCTAGAAGCTTTATGGTAGACTTCTCAGGGTTTTCTATGTATAGGAGGATCATTCATCGGCAAATACTGAAATTTTGATTTCTTCCTTTCCAATTTGGATGCCTTTCATATCTGGTTCTTGCCTCAGTGCTTGAGCAAGTACTTCTAAGACAATGTTAAATAGAAGGTGTGATTGTGGGCATCCTTGTCTAATTCCTGATCTTAGAGGGAAAGATTTTAGGATTTCACCATTGTAAATGATGTTGGCTATGGGTTTTTCATATATACCCTTTATCATGATCAGGAATTTTCCTTGTATTATGATCTTTTGCAGTGTTTTTATCAAGAAAGGGTGCTGTACTTTGTCAAATGCCTTTTCTGCATCTATAGATATGATCATGTGATTTTATTTCCTTTGATCTGTTTATATGGTATATTACATTGATTGATTTTCTTATATTGAACCATCCTTGTATACCCAGAATGAATCGCATTTGGTCATGGTGTATAATTTGTTTAATGTGTTGTTGAATATGATTAGCAAGTATTTTATTGAGGATTTTTGTAACTAGGTTCATTAGAGAAATTAGTCTGTAATTTTCCTTTCTTGTGGTGTCTTTGTTTGGCTTTGGTACTAAGGTAATGTTGGCATCATAGAATGAGTTTGGCAATGTTCCCTCTGTTTCAATTTTTTTGGAAGAGTTTCAGCAAGTTTGGCATTAGTTCTTTCCAGAATGTTTTATAGAATTCACCTGTGAAGCCATCTGGCCCAGGGCTCTTCTTAGTTTGGAGGTTTTTAATGACTGATTCTAACTTTTTACTTGTGATTGGTTTGTTGAGATTGTCAATTTCTTCTTTCATCAATATAGGCTGCTTATGTGTTTCTAGGAATTTGTCCATTTCCTCTAAATTGTCCTTCTTGTTGGAATATAATTTTTCAAATTATCCTCTTACGATAGTCTTTATTTCTGTGGGGTCAGTGGTGATATCTCCTTTCTCATTTCTTATTTTGTGTATTTGCAACTTCTCTCTTTTTTACTTTGTTAGTCTAGCTAAGGGTTTGTCAATTTTATCTATCTTCTCAAAGAACCAGATCTTGGTTTTGTTTATCTTTTCAAGTGCTTTCTTACTTTCAATTTCATTGAGTTCTGCTCTTATCTTTGTTATTTCTTTCTTTCTTCTTCCTTTGGGGTTAGTTTGTTGTTTTTTTTTTACTAATTCCTCCAAGTATGCAGTTAGTTCTTCAATTTTAGTTCTTTCTTCTTTTTTGATGTATGAATTTATGGCTATAAATTTCCCTCTCAGTACTGCTTTTGCTGCATCCTGTATGTTTTGGTATGTTGTGTTATCATTTTCATTAGTTTCAAGGTACTTATTAATTTCTTTTGAGATTTCCTCCTTGACCACTGTTTTTCTAGGAGTGTGCTGTTTAATTTCCATATCTTGGTGGGAAATCTGGGCTCTGGCCCTTGCAACTTTCCAGCTTTACTCCACTGTGGTCAGAGAAATTATTTTGTATGATTTTGATCTTTCTGAATTCATTAAGTCTTTCTTTGTGGCCTAGCATATGGTCTATCTTGGAGAATGGTCCACGTGCACTTGAGAAAAATGTATATCCTGCTGTATTTGGGTTTAATGATCTGTATATGTCTATTAGGTCCAGCTCCTCTAACATACTCTTCAAAGCTTTTGTTACTTTATTGATTCTAAGATGTTCTGTCCAAAGTTGATAGTGGTGTATTAAAGTCCCCCACTACAATTGTAGAGGCATTTATTCTTTCACTTAGTTTTTCCAGTGTTTGCCTCATGTATTTGGAGGTGCCCTTTTATGAGCATAAATGTTTATGATTGTTTGTTCTTCTTGAAAGATTATCACTTTCACTAATATGTAGTGTCCATCTTTGTCTCTCACAATTATTTTGCATTTAAAATCTATTTTGTCTGATATTGATATAGCTACTACTGTCCTTTTTTGATTATTGTTTGCTTGTATGATTGTTTTCCAGCCATTTACTTTCAACCTCCTTGAATTCCTGGGTCTAAGATGTGTTTCTTATAGACAGCATATAGATGGGTCATATTTCTTTATCCAATCTTCTGATTTGAATCTTTTGACAGGTGAGTTTAATTCATTGACATTCAGTGTTATTACTTTTAAGGAGTTACTTACGTCAGCCATATTTTCTTTGGACTTGTATTTCTCATATTTTGTTTGATATTTTTTCTCTTTTTGCCTTTTTAGTTTCTCTTACACTTTTCTCTAACTCTGCCTCTCCTGTTTTTTTCTCTCTTCCTGCAGAACTCCCTTTAGTATTTCTTGAAGGGCAGGGTTCTTGTTGGCATACTCTCTTAGTTTCTGTTTATCTGTGAATATTTTGAACTCTCCATCATTTTTGAATGCTAACCTTACTGGATAGAGTATTCTCATTTGGAAATTGGTTTCTTTTAGTACCTTGACTATGTAATACCACTGCCTTCTTGCCTCCATGCTTTCAGATTAGAAATCAGCATTTAATCTTATTGAGCTTCCTTTTATGTGATGCTTCTCTTTTCTTTTGCTGCTTTTAGAATTTTCTCTTTGTCTTGAGCATTAGATAATTTGACAAGTATAGGTCTTGGAGTAGGCCTGTTGGGATTAATGCTGTTTGTGGTGTGTTGTGCTTCCAGGACATGTACATCCATCTCCCTCAGTAGATTTAGTAAGTTTTCAGCCATTATTTCTTCCAACACTCCTTCTGTCCCCTTTCCCTTCTCTTCTCCTTCTGGGATGTCTATAATGCATATGTCTGTGCATTTTGCATTGTCATTCAGTTCCCTAAGTACAGCTAGATTTTTTCTATCTTTTTATCGATCAGTTCTACTATCTGTTTGATTTCAGATGTACTCTCTTCCACATCACTAATTCTCTCCTTTGCCTCTGTTAATCTGCTGTTATTTGTTGGGAGTGTATTTTTGATTTCTTGAATTGTGCTGTTCATCACCATCATATCCATTATCTTTTTGTGTATGATTGCAATTTCTTCTGTATTCTCTCCAGGTGTTTTCTTCATATTCTTAATCTCTTCCTTTACTTCATCAAATTGGTCACTAATATATGTTTTGAGAATTTTAATTAATTGTTCAATGTTCTGCTCCTCTTCCTGGTTTTTAGTTTGTTCATTGGATTGGACCACTTTTTTCCTAATTATTGGTTTGGTTTGTAGATTTTTGTTGCTTTCTGGTCATCATTTTATCTTGACAGGTATAATCAGTTCCTTCGCTTCTTTGTCAAGTCTTGGGGTTTAATTAGTTGTTGTTTTTGCATAAGTGTGATGTCTTGGCTCTGTCACTTAGTTCTTCTTATTGTATTTTCTTGTTGCTGGCTAAGTTCACTTTGAAGGAAAATATTAGGGCCAGGGAAAGCAAAATGAGTAAGAAAAGAAAATGTATAAAGTAGTACTGATAATAAATGTTAACAGAGGAACCATGTGAGATCTAGGAGAATGGATATTAGACTCATGTAAGCTGTGTAGAGTTATAGCAGTAAGCAGAGTACCTATAATGAGACAGTCAACTGAACATGGGGAGGAATATAGTATGAATTAAAAGGCCAGTGTTTTTATGAGAGAGGGAAAGAGAAAAGAGAGACAATAATATAAAGTGTGAACAAAAGACAGAAAACAGAACAAAGGTATTAGAAATAAAAAGTCAGACAATTTGGAGGCCAAACAAAGAGAGGTGGAATGTAAGAGAAACAATAGATGATGGAGTATAGAAAGATGTAGAGGAAAGGGGATAGTGTAGGTGGCCAAGTCAATGCACACAGAAAAGAGGAAATGGAGGATGAGGAAAGACAGCAAATGTGAAGCACTCCCTGAAGCACTTATTATATTAAAAAAATAAAATAAAAAAGAAGAGAAAGTAAGAAAAAGAGAAAAAAAGGGGGGAGAAAATATGGGGGGGGAAGCAGGCAAGAAAAGGAAAAAGAGAAAAAAAACTAAAGAAATGAAATAGGGCCTTGGGGGGATAAAGAGGAAGAAAAAAACAGGAAACAATGCAGCAATAACCACCACAACAACAATAAACCAGAGTTTCAAGCTAGGAATCCTCTTTGCAGTTAAATAAAATGCTTAGGGATCTGATGTTCCCCCTTTCTCCCTTCCTCACTTCCCTCTGTCCCAGGGCAGCAGGAAAGCTGCATGAGGGGACCAGTAGGAGATCCAAGTGGTCCTTGGTGAATCAACTCATCACAGAACACAATGACTCTTTATTTCCAGCGAGAGAGCACTTACACCTCACCAGAAACCCCAAATACACTATTGGAACCTTGGAAAGCACATCCTGCAGTCCCTGTTCCTTAGGTGTGCTAGGGAAGTCCTAATTGATTTTCTGTCTCCACCTTCTCCCAGACCAAGTTTCCTATCCCAGGGCATTTAGGTAAATTGAGCTTTCTCAGCAGATTCACCTCTCATTTCTTCCCAGGCTCTCCCCAAGCCAGCTGGTATGTTCCTCCAAGCTCAAACAAACAAACAAACAAACAAAAAACAGAAAACAAGAGGGCTAGGGTAATCAAGACCTCAGATGGACCTCAGGGCACACTGGATTCTGGAATGGGAAGTCCAGGATATTGCGGACTCAAGGTATATGAGTCTGTGGAGTGTGGGCTATGGGGGTTTAGGGGATACGGACCTGGGAACCATGCATCCGGTAAACACGGGGTTTGGGAACACCGCCAGCCCGCTGCTGCCATCCCTAGGGGGAAGGGTCTGGCCCACAACTTCTGACCTCCATGTAAGAAACCCAAAATTCTACCTCTTGCAAGAACCTCTTCTGTCACTGTCTCACCAAATCAATGTTGAGACACCTCCTGCCCTGCAAGCACACTAAACAGCCTGCTCCGTCAGGACACCAACCCAACTCAACTGCTTCTTTGCAGGAGTGATTATGAGGTGCACTCTCTCAGACACCATCTTGCTCCTCCTCTCTCTCTCTTTCTATCATATGTATATATGATATATATATATATATATATCTTTATCAATCATATCTATTTACTTATCTATTCATAACATTTAGACAAAAGAAAGATATCCTTTTGTATAGAGCCTACCAACATCAACAAGATGATAATCCTACATAAATTGATTTATAATTTTAACATAATACCAAAAGAAATACCAATAAGCATTTTATGGAGCTAAACAAATGGACACTAAAGTTCTTAAAGAAAAAATAAACACAAAATAACTAAGGAAACCTTTAAAAGTAAAAGCTGTCAAGAAGAAACAGTTCTACCCAGTGGAAAGTTTATTGAAACATTTTACTAAGTCTTTATCATTAGAAGTGTGATATTTGTTCATGGATAAGCAGCTAAAACAATGGAATGACACAGGAAATTAAAAAATAGACCTAAAGATGTATATTTAGTTAATGATGAAGGGTATATCTCAAATCACTGAGGCAAAGTCAAATCTTTAAAACATAGTACCAATGGATATCCATTTGAAAATAAAAAAAGGTAAAATTAGGTGCAACCCTTAGAATTATAAAAGAAAAATTCAAATGAATCAGGAATCTGAATGTAGAATATGGAATGGTGAGAGGCAAGGAAGATCCTCCTGGGTATGAATAGGACTGTACAATTCAATGCGATTTCATGATTTCTAAAGTATGTAAGTTATGGATGTATGCATGTATACATGTCCATCCACTCAGGTATATGTATATATATGTATCTATGTGCATGTGTATTTGTATATCCCTACATTTATTTCCTATCTCTTTGTGTTGAAATGCCCAAAAGCAAAACATTCTGACAGTAGCGAACACAGCAGACATCCAGATCTTAGTTTTTTATAGTCTTCTCCATTAAAAGGAATTAGGGCACCCTTTGAGAACTGACTCCCCCCAGGAATCAGGAAGGGTACAAGATGAGTCTGGAATATTTTATTTGTCAAAAAGTGAGGTTGCGATTCAAAAGAAGAAAGTATGGAGGAAAAAATGATAAGGACACACCATAATACACAGAAGCAATCCCACTAGTCAAATCTCAAAAAATTTGAGCATCTAAATAGTTAAAAACAGTAATATTAAACCCTTAAAAATATAAGAATTTGTAAGTCCATATCAAAATAAGCAATATGTGGGCACACCGTAAAGATCACAACTTAATTGTAGTGAATGAAAAAATTAGCACACAGTGGACAGAATCAGAAATCTTCTTGAACTGGTAATCAAAATTAACATCAACACTGTGGGCAGATGGATACCATGAGCCTCCAGATGTGATGCCCTGCAAAGTACACAGCAGATTTATATAAATGGCAGGCCACGAATGCATAAGCTGAATCTAACTGCAAAGAAATATCAAATGAAAAAAAAGGAATTTAATTTACAAAAAGGATTGCAATCTTCAAAATGTCAATGAAAACAATGAAAAAAATGTTTGAGCAATTGTTCTAAGATTAAAGGAAACTAAAGAGAAATGACAGCTAAATAAAGACTATGATCCTAGAATAGATTCTTTCTTGGAGGAAAAATAACAGTGCTATAAATCATATTATTGGTTCAATTGGCACAACTGGTAATTAAGTTAGACTAGGTGAAGGTATTGTAGCAAAGGTAAATTTACTAAATTAAAAAATTCTATTGTGGTTAATTAGAGTCTATCCTGTTCTTCGGAAATACACCCTAAAATATTTAATTATAAAGTTCCATCATATTTGCATTTTACTCTCAAATGGTTCAGAAATATATGCATATATGTACATATATATACAAGTGTTATATATAATATATAAATATGCATACATAAAAAGAGAGGGCAAATGGTTTAAAATGATAATAATAGGTGAATCTGGGTAAAGGGCATTTTTTTGTTCTTTTTTAGGAACTTTTATTAAGCTAATAACTTTTACTGAATTGAAAAAATAACTTTTTAAATTGAAGATATTTTGATTCTTATGAGTCAGGTGTTTCAAGGTCCCAAGAAGTAAGCCCAGATGCAGAGATTGATATGCAAATAATTTTATAAGGAAGCACTCCCAAAACAAACTGCTAATAAGGGGGGAACATAGGCTTTGAAAGGGGAGCCAGCTAAACTGGGGTGTGATTTCATCCATAGGGAAAGTTGTCAGCTTGAGCCCTTAAACAATTCCAGAATTAATTTATATCCCAGAGTTATCTTGCCCTTTGGCAAGGGAACTAGGTTTCCAGACCTCTGAACTCTTTAGTTACTTCCAGGTTTCCTGGAGGACAGAAAAAGAGACTTTCCTTGGGGGGAAGGGGGAGGCAGAAAAACAGGCTATCACAGGCTGAATACTATCCTCAGAATTTGGGAGATCAGTCTATTGGGAAAAAATGCAGTGGGAAGCAAGGGAAAGGGCACATAGAAATAGTTGAAAGTGGTCCCAGGATATCTAGGTAGAATGCTACATCATACTTTTAAGATTTTACACTCTCTTGAATAGATTTCAAAATAATCTGTAAAGTTGGGGGCAAAGGAAACTTTAGAAATTTTAAAGGAAGGAGCTAATGGGGGCTCCATTCGAGTTTATCCGAAATATGCCACATGCTGGATAGAAAGAGAAAATAAGTGGTGTTCTAGGTTCTTAGGCTGCTCAAGCAAATACCATGAAATCTGTGGAGTTAAGCAATGGGAAGTTTTATTTGCTTAGGGTTTGGGGCTGGGAAAAAGTCCAAATGGAGACATCATCAATGTGCCATGCTTTCTCCCTGATGGCTGTGGCATTCTGGGGCTGTCTGTCTCTGATTCTTGGTCAGTAGCCTGTCACACAACAATGCACCTGGTGGTGTTTCTTGGTCTCTCCCTACACTTCAGGTTCTCTTCAATGTCCAGACTCTTGTTTCCTGTGGCTTTCTATTTGTGATGGAAAGGCTAAGGACCAAGAATCTCCAGCAGCTAGCCCCAGAAAACCATAGTCTTCCAAGGGAGAGCATTGCCTTGCTGATGCCTCTATTCTGGGTTTCTCCTGTACTCAAAGTTCTGAGCTAATAAATTCCTGCTGTTAAACCAACCCATTGCACAGCATTTGTCCTAGCAGCTAGGAAATTAATATATGATTATTATGAGATTCTTAATATTATGTCCTTAAAAATAGTGTAGGTAATATAATTGTCAATAAATAAGCCCTAGACTATGTTCAAAATATATCATTTTAACTGATTTTGTGGTATATTGACATAAATACATATAGGGCTCAATTTACTACATTATGCAGTGTTACATACACATATCCCAGGTACATTAAAGTGATATATAAATTGAAAATCAAGCAAAATTTTATTTTATTTTTTTGTGGCATATGATTAAATAGAAGGATTAAAAGAAATATATATATATATAAATCAATTGTGAGAATAACTTACACAGATTTGAATTAATTACAGCCCCTGAGGTAATATCCAGCTAAGTAACAATAGCAAACTAATTCAGGTGGCTTGTAGTCTTTGACAACTACAATAGAGCCTACCCAAAATAAACTCTGTGGAGAATTAGCTATGCCTGGGAAAATAGTTTTTATTATATCTTCAATAAAAGAATTGTGCCACTGAGGCTTTGCACACTGTGATTAAAATGTTAATATTTTGTGTTAAGTATGTATTATACAATTTAATGGAGGAATTTAACTGAATGTCTGGAATTTGAGAGAAAGTGTTTATTACTTCAGAATGCTCATAAAACAAAATGGAAACTATAAGAAATGAGGCAAATAATCCTTTAAAAATGCATACCATTTTTTAAAAATTAACTATTAAACAAGCAATCATTTGGAGGCTTACCTATGTGTCAAAATATGATCAAGCCACCTTCAGACTAACATTTCTGTGTTGAGGGACAAACTTTCAATAGATGTGCCTAGAATATGTTCAAAATATATCATTTTAACTGATTTTACAGTACTCTGAAATTTCATGATCTCCAAAATAACATGAAAACCTGCAAAAGACATCAAGAGTACAGTGTAGTAAACTGGATAATATATTTGAGAAAATACAGGTAAAATTAATTGTATGAATGGGATGGCAATATCAGAATGGAGGTAATGAAAGAATGTGCCCTTTTAAAGAAATAATTAAATTGTAGTAGGCTGTCTCACACCTTCAAATAAACATGCATTCATATAAATGAAAATTTTATATCTACAAAATTTATATTAACGATCAGAAATATTATATTTCAAAAGTAGGACACCCTACTCTTAGTCTTTGTAGTAGTACAAAACTACAAATAATCATAACATTATTATTATTATCATACTGAAGCTGGGGAAGTGTTGGATTCCTCTAGGTTCTTGGCTATGTCACATAAAAGAATTTAAGAACACACCAGTTTAGATAGGCCAGTAATAAGAATTTATTGAGAAATGGGGGAAAGAACAGAGCTCACGAAAAAAATGCGAAAGGACAGAAATATGCACCAAAATTTGGCACAGACTCCTCTAGGCAAGGAGTGTGAAATTAGGCTTGGGTGGTTAACTTTTAAGGTCTTAATTATTCCTCCCTTTGCTAATGTTAAGGGGGAAAGTGCCAGCTATTATTGGCTACTTAGCCAATGGTGGAGGCCGAAGGTGAGGCCTATTTAAAATATTGAAGGCCGCCCCTTAGTCCCAGAAAGAGTCCCAACTGGGACCTCAAGGTCAAGGTGAAGTTCTTGGCAGGGTCTCACCACCATGTTGCTGTTCAGCTATGTTATGGCTCATCTTCTCCTTGTTTCCCTGTAATAACCTGCCTCATTATTATTACTTACTTCTGTGACCTCTCTCCTGGAATTATTGATCCGTGTTACCAAACAGAGAAGATTATCCCAGTGGGCTGCCCATAGTTTTTATTGGGATCTCATTATGTAAACATGAATGGTTAATGAATAGCCACACGGTTGAATTTATGCTCCATTGCTCCCTCCTCTCCCTGGCTATCTAGATGGCTGATATGATATGGCTCAAAGTCTCAACACTCTAATATCGTGGTTGGCCTTCCTGACTTAAACTACCCCACCCATTCTAAGTCTCCATTTGTGTAGCTAGCCCTCCCCTGAGGCATCTCATTAGCATAAACATCAGGTATGGCCTGAGACCCACCATCAATTACAAAGAAACTCTTATCATGGGAAACTCTGGAGTTGGAGCATATCTCCCAGAAAGGAGGGACCAAGGTCAGTCAAGTTCTTTACACTACAATACTCATTAAATCTCAGTTTCCTTTTCCCTAAAAAAGGGGACAGTGAAAATACCAAGGTCATAGAATTACTGTGAGGATTTAATGATGATGCTCCTGAGACACGTAAATTCTCAACAAATGTTTTCAATTGTTTTGGCTATTGTTAGCATTTGAAAAGATGGGACAAAGGAAGTAGGTACCAGATACAAGGAGAACAGACAGGCCTATGAAGAAAATGAATTTTACTGGCTCAAGAATAGCAGAGGGTAATTTATACAATAGGTCAAATTTGATTTCTAGTAAATGCAAAATAAAAATAAAGTCTTCCAACTGCATGATAATTTTCACAATTTTTATCTCACTTGCATGTTTTTAAACAACCCTATCTTCTGGGCCCCAGCTATTTTAACTTTGGGTGTCTCTGGGTAGATTAGAGGATTGTGCTGAAAGTAGGTGGTGGAGGTAAGGTGAGCATTTCTGGCAGGGAGAAAAGTACAAGATAAAACAAACACAGCAACATGATCTATGAAAAGTCACAATTAGTGAGTCATAGGGTGATAATGGCAGTGTTCAATATGTGTGTTGCATTATAAATGGATGAATGAATAAATGAATTATGGTCATATGCACAATGCTTTGTTTTACTCTCATAATACCATGCTAGCTCCTTAATTTCCCTTTTTTCATGATCAAGCATTATTTTTTGCAATGCCCAATTAATTTGCAATTATAATGAGTGAATCAATTCACTAATTCCCCTAATATTTATGAAGGTCTCACTAGTACATTATCTTGTGTATAACATTATTTTTTAATTCCCCAAATATATATTTTGTACTATAGCTTTGTCTGAAATATCCAAAAGTTGACAATAATTGTCCAGGGTTCATGATTAATCTCAGTGTTAAGGATATAAAAGTTTCGTTTCTTTAAAGTAAAGTTTGGTAATAAAATCAATCTAATGTTTGAAGGCTTTCAATATGTATAAGACACATAGGACATTTGATTTTTCATATAAATGGCAGGGTTTTTTTTAATCAACAAGAAGTTATTAAGGTTTTGTTTTGTTTTGTTTTTTTAATTTTGTCAAGGCAAAATATAAAATCAGTCTTAGAAACACATACATTCATATACATACACTCATGCAAAGTCAGTTTTAGGTAGGGAGAGTGAAAAAACCACAGCACATATTAGAGGAATATAAATCAGGATACTTTTGGAAATCCTTTTTAACAGTATATCTCAGTATGCTTTAAAATGTGTGTTCTAAGATTCACCAATTCCACTTCTGGGAAGCAAGCTAAAAGAAATAACCTTACATATGCAAATAACCCCACATCTGTTTTATACAGAAAGATGTTCACTGCGCTGTTACTGATAATTATGAAAAAAAAAATGAATGTAATCTAGACATCTGATTATTCAAGTAATTACATCAAATCCCTTAATTTGAACATTAGGCAGTAATTTAAATTATATTTACAATAAACTTTTAATTACTTGCGAAATTACTTATTTTTTTAAAGTTAAAACCAAAGCGTACAGTATTTTGTGTATAATAGAACTCCAATCCTAATTATGAAAATCATCTATACTTAGAAGAAAAATTGACAGGAAATATCTGATTTACAGCACTACCAGTGGTTTATATGAGTAACAACTTGCCATATCCTTTCTAATACTTGTTATTGTCAGACTTGTAAATTTTGTCATTGATGTTCATATTTGCATCTACTTATCAGTAAACTTATCAACTACTTATATTAGGAACTTTGGAAGTAACTGTAATTCTTGTTAGCCATTAATGTTTATCTTCTGTGACCAGGTGTAATACTTTCTATAGGGTTTTCACTTTATTGTTTTTTTTATCATTCCAAATAAAACAATTTATTTAAAATATTTTACATATTTTGACTTCTAAAGAATATACAGTTTTTCCTAAGTATATGCATATATATACATATAAATTTATTATTCACATGTTTCCTCAGTTCTTCAAAGCACTGTTTTAATTTTATATTGTACATGATGGAGGCAGAGCAGTGACTCAGGCTACTTTGTTTAGGTAGTTTTACTTACTAATTAGCCTTGGGCCAGTCCTTTCTTTGTGGCTCAGTTTCTTTACCCATTAATAAGAAAAGTGAACTTACTTCATAGAGTATCATCAGAATTAAATGAAATAATATAGGCAAAAAACTTAGAACAGTTTCTAATCCACATTAGACACTCCACATCAGAGACTATTACTACTGTTAAGAGACCCAATTGCTAGTAAATGCAGAAGTGGAAATACAGTTTCTTTCTTGAAGATTAAATTACATTTCTGAAGAAAAGTCTCAGCCATCAAGAAATCATTTGCCCTTTAGCATAAGACCAGTATATCTGTTGAACATATTCTCTTTTTGGCATTTCCATAACAACCACCAATCACATGACTGATGTTTAATTTAACAGAATATTATACAGCATTTTTATCTTTAGATAATATATAGAACTAGGGACTCCCAATTCAATGCAAAAGTTAAAAATGTTATCTAGATCATCTATGAGTTAGGGAGGACAAGTTGACCTCCACATTTTCTAACGCAATTTTCTGTGGGGCTTCTAATTATTGCCCCTTTTGTTACTTTTCAATCCTTCTCTATTTATCCCAAATATCTCCTACCAGCTCGTGCTTTAATTCACTAATCTTTAATAGAACAAGTTTGCTGGTCCATGAAAAATACTCAACATCTTTCATTCCTTTTGTTCTTGTCCCTGTTACCAAATGCATATACACACAAACACACACACACATATGCACACATCTTTCCCATATCCAGAAGGAGAATCCTGTCTCATACAATTAACAGAGAAGAGATCAGCACTTAGGAATGGTTCCTTTACATAGCTCTAAGACAATTACCTGAGAACCATACCATAGGAATAGTGGGAAGGTCACCTTTTGAAACATGATGCATTACGATGGAATGATAGAAAGAGAACATAATATTTGTGGAAAAAAATCTTATGTATTTCTTTAGAGAAGCACTAAATGGGAAGTGGGAAAATACATCAGACTTTGCAATAAAAATTTGACATTGTAACTGTAATTTTCTACTGTGACTTTCTGACCTCCTAAACAGAAGCAGAATTTTCATTATATTTTTAAAATCCCATTTGAAGATCAACTTCTAGAAAAAATGGCCCAGTCAGTGTCCTTGAACCTGAATCTTATTCATCCTCTTTTCATTCCTTTGTATATCCATTTATCATTCTTTATCCTTGGAGCAATTGAGGGGGATTTCACAGATGAAAAAATCCTGTGTATCCCTAGATTTAGTATGATTTCCATTTTATCACATTTGTATAAAATACATACTATAACAGTTTAATATTATTGATGAATTCCATGCAGAAATATTGGATTATGTTTGTAATCTGATCTGCACCTGGGCATGACTGAGTTATGATTAGGGTGTTGAATGCCCACCTCTTGGTAGGTGGGGATTCACAGACAAAAGGAATGGGGAAGAGTTGAGGGTTTTCTGATGGAGTTTTGATGTTGGAGTTTGATGCTAAAGACTTAAGCTGGAGCCCTGGGCAGTAAGCTTACAGAGGAAAGAGAAGACAACCCCAGAAAAATGGAATCTTGAACCCAGAGCAAAGCAAGCCCCAGGAACGTAGGAACCCAGGAAGCCTAAACCCTTGCAGACTTCAGCAGCCATTGTGTTCCAAATAGACTTTGGTGAGGGAAGTAATTTATGCTTTGTGGCCTAGTACCTGTAAGCGCCTACCCCAAATAAATACCCTTTATAAAAACCAACCAATTTCTTCTATTTTGCATCAGCTTTGGCTGACTAATACACATACTATGTGCCAAGAACTTTGTTAGATTCTGGGACAAGTATGGAGAGCAAAAAGAAATCGCACAGGTCAGTGAACTCTTTGAGATGATGACATTAGTTATTTTAAATGATATATTCACATGGGTGTTGGTGGTAGGGGGACACACATACACTCAGTTAAAGATACTAATGATCAGCACTAAAGGTTCAAACAACATCCTCTCATATAGAGAAGAAGCCAAGGTGGGTAATGCTGAGAAATCATTGAAACTTGGAGGTTTATCCACAAGCAGACATGCCCAACTACTTGCTAAGGTAGGCTTCTCCAAGATTATAAGAAACTAAATCACTTGTTTTGTTACCAATCCAGATACTCCAGAGACCTGTCAGAAGGCTAGTGACAGGAGGTGAGAAAATAGGACTTTCTTTGATCTATTTCTGATGGGGGACTTAGAAATCCAAATATGAGAATGGAAGCTTTAGTAAGTCTAGCTGCTGGCAGGAAAGACTCTTTGGCATTTGCCCTTCCACTGTCACATTCATGCTAGTACTATTGGTTTTTCCTGTGTCTTAACTCAAGATAATAGAAAGGCAGATGTGATATTAAACTGGCCCCAAGAGAGGAAATATGGATATTTTAAACACTTACTGCTTTAATTATTGAATGCACTGTGCCCTGTGGCAGACTCAAACTTGACAGATAAAGAAGGCAGTATACATAGAAAGGAATGGACAACACAGAGCCTGGAAAAATGACTCTAGTAGGTGATGAGATGTCACAGAACACAAAAATCACCCACTGAGGGTCATTCTCATTCTTCAGCCATCATCACTCAGCCAGTAATCATCCTTTCTTTGAGGAGTTTATACAATTTAAATTTTAAATTTTGTAGCTCGGATAATAATAACTTTTAAAAGTGTGTTTATACTGGTTTACTTGGACAAGTTGTGTTTTATGGTAAAAATATAAACAAACAAAAACCTGCTTTCTGAATAGCACTATTTGGTATCTTGCTGATAGTATCTTTATTAACAGATTTCACTTGTTTTCTAGATATAAAAATATGGACATAGATTCAACATTGATATTGCTTACATTGACTGCATGCTGTTGTAAGTTTACAAATTTTAGAAACAAATCATGTCTGGAAAATGCAGGAAACCACACTTTGTGTTATGTCACTGATGTGCAGGATACTGAATAAAGAGTGACAGCAATGCATTTGGGAGGTTACTTTCAGCATATCAAATGATGATCAACCTATCGACTATCCAGTAACAGTTATTTGAGGTTTTCCTCAGGGCGCCTTAATAATTTTGAGCGGTTCATAAACCATATAAATTAGGTTTCAAAATAATTAAACAAGTGCTGTGCAGATTTTTCCTTCCTACTGACAAGTATCAGATTCTAAATTGTAACAAATGAAATGATTTTCCCAAAATATGAAGCTATCTATAAATAGTATATATGAAAATGTAATAATTGATAAATACCATCTTAGAGGATCTCACATGAATGTCAAGTTCAGTTTATTCCATGAAATTTGTAATTTATGTTTCAGTAAGAATCACTATTTCCCAGGTATTTTATAAAAATCAATCTGTCAAGTCCTATGTGTGTTAGAGCTCGGCCAGGCTCCATAAAATGAAAACAAAGTTAAACAACTTCACGAGAGACAAAAATGGCCTTTTAAGATTCACAGGAGTGTGCCTCCCTGTCTAATCTGAACAGCCATCACAACAGGATTGATGTGCATGGGCTGAGAAGTGTTTCATGCGGCGGCAGTCTGCTCAGTGATACCAGAATGGAGCTATCTGTCTTCATTGTACTCCATTAACATGCCCCTCAGATCTATCAGGCAAATGTCTACATACCTACTTTATAAATTATTACTAGCAACAGTTAAATATTTCAGAATTTGTTTGGGAATATCACTCGATTTATAGCCTTTAATTTATGCACGCACACACACACACATGATTTTAAGCATTTTAAGTTCAAGGATTACTTAGAACTATTTTATATTCCTGCTTGAGATGAGTTTCCTCTCGATAGTAATCCATCAGGTTTTGAACAGTTTATTGAGGTAAATATAAAATGCAAATTATTCACTAGCAAATTATTCACTAGGCCACATTTCTTTTGAGAATTAAATCAACAAGTTTCCATGTCAATATGACCAGAGAGATGAAATCTTATTTGCATCCTTTCAACGTAAAATAACGCTGGACTGAAAAGGATGTATTCAAACTGTCTTTATTTGATTTTTTTCTTAGTAATTATTTTTATTTAGATCATTTAAAAGTAACTTTCAAACTTTCATAAAGCACTCCTACCTGTAGCAATTATGTTTAAAAGCCCAGAGGTTTGTTTTAATTATTTTAGTGTGTTTAAGATCTCAAATTATGTTTTCATGTAACATTTATTCTAATGTCCTCCTGAACTATATAGTTAACTATAGTTGATTTGGATGTGGAAATTCAGACAAGGAACAAGGCTTTTCAACATAATTACAGGTATTTAAACTGAATAAATTTAAATGAACTTCAGATTTAAAGTGTTCACTAACTTTATTTACTAACCTAAAATTTCCATTCTTCGGCTGACATTTCTATAGACAGTAGACATGGCTTTTCATTAAACTTCTTTAGTTATATGATGGTATGGAACTGGAATAGACCTATTAAATTGCACAGACATTTTTCATGGATTACAGAACAGTATTAAGAAGGATACCCAAACATGAAAGTATCACCAACAAATAAATTCGCTAATCACAATGGAAGGGCATGACTGGAATAAAATTTAAGCTACTTTGCTATATCTTTTTTTTCTCTCTCTCTTTTTTTTAAAATGCTACATTATATCTGAATAACAATTCTTTGTAGTGGATACTTTTTGTACACATTAAAGTTGACATAACAGGTTCAGGGAGATCAAATAGATTTCAAAACAGCACATGACTGAGAATTATAATGGGAACCCTGTCTAGATCTGTCAGATTCCAATGATAATAATATTTGCATCACATAAGTTTGTTGGGTCAACAGAGGAGAAAAAAGATTTAGAAGAGATGCTGAATGAAAAGGAACAGAATTCATTGTCTCTTCTCATTCTTTTTTTTTTTTTACAATTTTGTGGAAATATAGTTAGCATACTATAAAACGCAAGTATTTAAAATCAACAGTTTTGTAAATATTGATATATATCTATTCCAGTGCAACCATCATTTCAGTGAAGATAATGAAAGAATCATCTATCTATCATCCAAAAATGTTTCTTCATACCTCTATGTAATTGCTCCCACTGCCCCATTTTACTCTGCCACCCACCCCCAGGCAAAAACTGACTTACTTTCTGTCACTATCAGATTAGTTCGTATTTTCTAAAATTTTGTATAAGTGAACTCATATAGCAGATACATTTTTTCCTGATATTTTGTCACTCGTCTTAATTACTTTGAGATTCATCCTTGATGGCGAAAGTATCAATAGTCTATCTCTTTGTATTGCTGAGTAGTATTCCATTGTATGACTATATCATAATTTGTTTATCCAGTCATCTGTTGATAGATATTTGGTTGTTTTCCTGTTTGGGACTATTACAAATAAAGCTGCTATGAGTATCCTTTCCTTTTTTTTTTTTTTTAAAGCTTTATTTTATTTATTTCTCTCCCCTTCCCCAACCCCCACCCCAGTTGTCTGTTCTCTGTGTCCATTTGCTGCACGTTCTTCTTTTTGTCCACTTTTGTTGTTGTCAGCGGCATGGGAATCTGTGTTTTGTTGTTGTTGTTGTTGTTGTATCATCTTGCTGCGTCAGCTCTCTGTGTGTGCAGCACCATTCCTGGGCAGGCTGCACTTTATTTTGCCCTGGGCCACTTTCCTTATAGGGCGCATTCCTTGCACGTGGGGCTCCTCTACGCAGGGACACCCCTGCGTGGCACGGCACTCCTTGCAAACACCAGCACCGTGCATGGGCCAGCTCCACACGGGTCAAGGAGGCCCAAGGTTTGAATTGCGGACCTCCAGTGTGGTAGATGGATGCACCATCCACTGGGCCAAGTCCGCTTCCCAGCATCCTTTTCTAATATTTATATGAACATATGTTTTTACTTCTTCTGTAATACTATAAGTACAATACTGGGACTTTGTGACAGGTGAATGTTTACCTTTTTTAAAGAAAGAGCCAAACTCTAGAGTGAATATACATTTTGCATTCTTGCTACCAGTGTATAGAATTCCAGTCCAACCACATCCTCAGCAGCAGTTAGTGTAGTGTGTATGTATATGTGTGTGTGTACATGTGTTTTAGCTGTAGCCTTCTAGTAAGTATATAATGTAATTTCATCATAGATTTAATTTGCATTTAAATAGTAATGATGTCCAGCATCTTTTAAAGTGCTTATTTGTCACAATTTATCTTCTTTCATGAAGAGTTCCTTCAAATCCTTTACTCAATTTTATATTGTTTTATTTCTTTTCTTCTTATTGGTTTTTGTTATTATATTCTGTTGCCATTGTTATAATTACCCATGTAAGATTAAAAACTTCTGAAAATTCAGAGTTAGATGTTAAATAATACTGATAAAAGTAGAATTGTGTATAGTATGGCACATGGGTTAAAGGGCTAAGCTTTCTAAAGGCTTCATATTTAGCCCTCCTTTGAATATTTACTGATTCATGAAAAGTGGTTTAGAAAACCTTTGAAAAATTAATTTTACTACAAAAAGGAACAAGCTTTCTGGAGTCTGAAAGGATCTGTACTTGAAGATACTCCAGTCAGTGGGGGAATCACAACTGAGAATTCTGCAGCCGGAATTGTTCAAGTCTGCAGCTGCAGGAGAAACCTTCCTGCAGATGAGCCCAGCCTCCAGCTGGAGCTGCTGGACCACTTTCTCTAAACAGTGACCGTAAGCATGATATTAAATGTAGTTCTTTTGTTTGTTTGTTTGTTTTGTAGATACGTTTAATCAAGTTACAGAAGTTTTCTTCTATACCTATGTTATTGAAAGTGTTTATAGGATAAATGATAGCAATTGTCAAACATAATTTTGTATAAATGATTATATGATTTTAAAATTTTTATCGATTAATATGACAAAAACTCTTTTTATAAGTTTTTAATGTTAAATCATCCTTTCATTCTTGGGCTAAAACCCAAGTGATAATGATTTTTTTAATAAAATATTTATAAAAATTGTTAAATGTATGTGCAGGAGGAGTAGAAGCTTTAATTTTCTGTTCTCATGATGTCTTTGTTTGGGTATTAATATCAGAGTCCATTGGTATTTTCTTCTTTTCAGTGATATGGGCGAATTTGTTGAAAGAATATGTAGAGGACTGGTATTGTTTTCTTAAATGTTTAGTATACTAAATTGGTGAAGTCATATGGACATAGAATTTTTTTTGGTTTATAGGTTTATAAGTACAGATCAATTGCTTTAATAGAAATAAATCTAGATTATCTATTTCATTTTGAGTAAGCTCTGGAAATTTATAGTTTTCAAGCAATTTTTCCATTGCATCTAAGTTGTAAAATTCATTGTCATAACATTTGTCATAATTCTTTATATAAGTTTTATTTTTGAAGGATCTAAAATTATGTCCCCACTCTCATCCCTAGTATTAGTAATTTGTGTCTGCTTTTGTTTTTCATAATCAGTCTGGCTAAATGTTTAGCAATTTTACTGATCTCCCAAAGAAATAGTTTTTGCTTTTATTGATACTTTATTATTATTCCACTTTTCATTAATTAATTGTTGCACTGATTTAATAATTCCCTATCTTTTGCTTACTTTGGCTATATTTTGCTTTCCATTTCCTAGTTTCTTAAGGGGAAGTTGAGATCATTGATTGGAATCTTTCTTTTTTATAATATTGATATAATTCTTTGATACAAATTTATCTCAAAACGCTGCTCTAACTTCATTCCACAAATTAATATATATTCACTTACATTTAGTTGAAATATACTTCTTGACTTCACTTTTGATTTCTCCTTTCACTCACGGATTATTTAGCCCTCTGCTGTTTTTGTTTTGTTTTTAAGTTACTAATTTTCCAGATAGCTTTCCATTACTATTTCTAAGATAACTTTATTTTGGTCAGAAAATAAAATTTGTATGCTTTTATTATAGATTCTTAGTTACTAAAACAAATATCATACAAGGGGTTGGCTTAACAACAGGAATTTATTGGCTCATGATTTCAGAGACTAGAAGTCTTGCTTCCATGGTTAGTACCTTTTGGCTAACAGCAGTTTTAGATTTTCTTGGCCTCTCTGTCACATGACAATGCACATAGCAACTTCTCCTTTCTGTCTTCCAGGTTCAATTATCTTCTAGCTACTTGCTTGTCCTGTGGCTTTTCTTCTCCCTTTGCAATTTCCTTTCTTTGTAAGCATTTTAGCCATATTGGATTAAGACTCACCGTCATGAAATACGGGCACACCTCAACTAATAACGTATTAAAAAAACGTCCCATTTACAAAAGGGTTTGCACCTACAGGGCTCGACAGCAGTTGGATCCTGAACATTACTTTTGTGTAGGGTATGATTCAATCCTCAGCAACTTGAATCTTTTAAAATTTATTAACACTTGTTTTATAGCACAGAATAGTGTCTATCTTGGTATAGGTTAGGGAAAATTTGAAAGGGATGTTGATTTTGCTTTTGCTGAGCAGAGATTTCTATAAATGTCAATGAGGCCAATTTAGATGATAATGCGAATTTCTGTCATCTTGCTACTTGTTTTTCATTTGTATCATTTATTACTATTGCCCATTTTTCTTCTTTTATGAGAAATGAAAACATATATAGTTAACAATAACATTGCAATATTTTTTCAGCAATGGCAAAAAGATATTATATCAATTCTTAGGGACAACAATGGTGAGGTATAAGGGGGTATAGGGTTTTTCCTAGTGAAGTAATGAAAACATTCTAAAATTTCCTGAGGTGATGGCGGGGTAACTCTGTAATGAAAATTAGAACCACTGAATGTATACTTTGTAAGGATTGTACAAAGCATGGATCTGTATAACAGGGAATCCAGTGATGGAAGATGGACTGTGGTTAAGAGAACAAATATGAGAACCTTCCCTCATGAATTAAAATAAATATGTAATACTAATTCAGGTTGTTAATAATCTGTTGAGTTGGGGGAAAAGTGTACCAAAGTAAGATATGGGCAGTATTAGTCAGCGTCTTCTAGAGAAACAGAATCAACTAGAGATATTTGTAAATAGTATGAGATTTTATAAGTCTCTTGTGTGACTGTTTGGATACACAAGTCCAGGTTCTTCAAGCAGGCTGTAAACCTGGGGCTCCGATGAAAGTCCAATGAAGGTCCTTGATGAGTGACTGAGAGATGTTTGCTTTCCAAAGACAAGCTGGGAAATTCTCTCAGCATTTTAAATCACTTCCCTTTGAAGGCACTCAACTGATTGGATAAAGCATCATTCATTGAAGGTTACAATCACCATGGTTGATGCAGATGGAATCAGCCATCTATTCAGTAAACTCATGGATGAATAAAACCCAGAAATGTCCTTGTATGCTTTTTTGACCAGCAACTGGGCACAGTTACCTGGCCGAATTGACACATTACCCTAGCTATCATGGTCCACACTTTGTCAACTCAGCAACCATACACGTTACCTTAAACCATGCTTAGTCTCTAAGCATAAACAATAACAGACATGCATATATATATATTTCTGCCTAACAATGTTCAACTCTCCTGAGTACAACCAGAAACACATTAATTCCCAACAGAATAGAGTGCAAGTCCTTGGGTAATATTTGCTCCTAAACTTGACATCCTTAAATATTATGAAGTGAAACAAATATAACATGTCATACAAGGGAAAAGGTTAGGGAAGAAAACAAAGAAAATTGATTTGTGTACATATACAGTCATATTCATAATGAAACAAGAAAGATTCTTGACAATTAATATCCTTGTTTCTGTACCTGGTCATGTGGATGAAGTTCCTATTTATCACTACTTTTTCCACTACCCATTCCTTGTTCCTGTTACCTTCAGTGAGCACTTCAGCTGGTTGTGGTTCTTTGCCTGTTGGGGTGACCCAAACTTTCATTCTCAAATGTTCTGGGCCATTGTTACTCCAACTTGAATTGGGTTGTTGCAATTTTCCATCGACTTTAACCATAGGGCATGGCAGTACTATGAGACACCCTAGAGGATCTCCTGTATTCTAGGCAAATTCTTCTTTACCCTCATTAGGTCGATGCAGTCCTGTTTTCCCTTGAAAGTCAGGATCTATCACCATAGCCAGTACAATAATTTCCTTCTTTTTCTGTTGATTCAGAGGTAAGAGGAGCCCAAAGTGGCCAGGGGGCAGTTTTAACGTCCAGTTCAATGGAATCATTGTTGTGTTCCCTGGTGCATTGCATACAGGAAATGCAAACCTATATCTGGAGTATGTGTTTATTCCCAAAATCACTGCCCCTTCCGTGGTGGAAATGGTCCAATGTCACCTCAGGGAATGGTGCATAACAGGGGCTGAGTGTGGGTCTCTGCTGCTGGTAAATTGAGCACTCAGCAGGGGCTGTAACCAAGTTAACTTTGGTGAGGGGAAGTCCATGCTGCTGAGCCCACACATAACTTCATTCCTACCTCCATAGCCATTTTTTTCATGAGCCCATTGGGCAAAGACAGGAGTGGCTGGGGAAAGAAGCTGAACATTAGCCACAGAGCAGGTCATCTTACACACTAGATTATTAAAATCTTCCTTTTCTGAAGTCACCCTATGGAGAGGATTCATGGGGGACACAAATATTTTCATGTTTTTTGCCCACCCAGAAAGGTCTATACATATACCTTTTCCCCAAATCTCTTTCTAAGAGTTTTCCAATCATGTTCCTTCCATGTCCCTGACCATGGAGCCAAACCATTGGCAACAGCCCATGAATCAGTGTACAAATGCACCTTTGGCCATTTCTTCTTCCAAGCAATTGAACAACCAGGTGTGCTGATCAAAATTCTTCTGACTTGGAGGTTATGCCCTCACAACTATCCTTTAGGAATGTCCCAGAAAAGAGTTGCAGGCCTGCAGCTGACCACTTTCAGGTGGTACTTGCATATCATACACAACAATTTGTAAACCAGGCCTGAGTTTTCTCTTCCTCAGCCAGCTGACTATAAGGGACTCCCCAAAAGGCCAAAGCTGTGGGCTTGCAGGGGTGGTGACAAAGGGCATTTGGGCTACATCCTCGTGTAACTTACTTGTGCCTTCAGGACCTGCTCAAGCCCTGTCTCATATATACCACTTCCACTTTATTATGGAGTGCTGCTGTGCATGCCCAACTTTATGGTTTGGTGGGTCAGACATTACCCACCTCATGATAGGACACTTAGGTCTCATTGTAACTGGATGGCTCATGGTTAAGTGTTCAGACTCTACTAAGGCCCAGAAGTAGGCCAAAAACTCTTTCTCAAAAGGAGAGTAGTTCTCTGCAGAGCTTTGCTTCAAAATTCTAAGGGTCTGCATTGTGATTCTCTTATAGGATATATATTGGATCTTCTGGATCATATGGCCCAACTGTTACTGCAGCTTGCATAGCACCCTGGACCTGTCACAGAACCTCCTCTTGTTCCAGTCCCCAATCAAAATTAGCATATTTTCTGATCACTCAGTAAATGGGCAGGGAGTAGCACCCAAATGAGGAACGTGTTGTCTCCAAAATCTGAAGAGACCAACTAAGCATTGTGCCTCTTTTTTGATCATAGGAGGGGGCATATGCAACAGCTTATGCTTACTTTAGAAGGTATATCTCAACATGCTCCTCACCACTGGACACCTAGAAATTTCACTGGGGTGTAGGGCCCCATATTTTTGTTGGTTTTATCCCCTATCCTTTCTCACACAAATGAGTTATCAATAAGTCTAGAGTATTTGCTACTTCTTGCTCACTAGGCTCTAGCAACATGATATTATTAATATAAAGGGCCAGTGTGATGTCTCATGGGAGGCAGAGATGATCAAATTCCCTGTGGACAATATTATAACAAAGGGCTTGAGAATTGATTTACCCCTGAAGCAGGAGAGTAAATGTATACTACTGGGCTTGCCATCCGAAGGCAAACTGTTTTTTGTGGTCCTTACTAATGGCAATTGAGAAAAAAGCATTTGCAAAATCAACAGCTACCTACCAGATTCAAGGGGGATGTGTTGATTTGCTCAAGCAATGATACAACATCTGTAACAACAGCTGCAATTTGAGTTACCACCTGGGTAAGTTTTTGATAATCTGCTATCATCTCCTAAAATTCATCTGTTTTCTGCACAGGCCAAATATCATCCCATGTGTCTCCATCCCAGTCTTCTGGGTTCCAGTCCTTTCCAATCAATGCCTTCACTTTAACTGCAGAAACCCTGAGGGGTTGAGATTTTAATATCCCTTGTAACCTTGCTACTTGTACAATGAGAGTTTGGGTTTGGTTCTCAGAAATCTCTACCCTGTGGTGCAGGAGACAAGATTTTCTTTCAGAGCACACAAAGAAATTTTCAGATCATTTTGTGGTGTTTTTGTTTAAAATTTGAGAGGCTTTAGCTCATCTCTTTCTTTTGTAACTCTGCCCAGAGTGTCTAGGAGGAGCCAGCCAACATCATTATACCTTTTGACTCCAAAACTCTGTTCAGGTGTTGAAAACACTCTCACCTAGATCCTTGCTTCTTATAAGTGTGAAAGTCTGGGAATCCAGTGATGCTGTTTTGCATGTGTCCATTGCCAATTCATGCCATGGACTGTTAGTGGCCCCTTCATGATTGGAACGGGAGTCCATTTAGAATAGAAAGCCAATTGCAAAACTTCTAGAAACACCTCAGACATCCCATATTTAAGATTCTGTTCCTTAAGTACCACTCCCTGTACTAGGCTGTATTAGTCAGAATTCCCTAGGGAAACAGAATCAAAAGGAGATGTCTGTAAATAGTCTGAGATTTTATAAAAGTCTGTCATATGACCATGGCTATGCACAAGTCCAGGTTCTGCAGGCAGGTTGTAAACCAGGGGCTCTGGTAAAAGTCCAATGAAGGTCCTTGATGAGTTTCCAGAAGATGGCTGTCCAAAGACAAGCTGGGAAATTCTCTCAGAATGCAGATATCCCTTCTCCTTTTAAAGCATCCAGCTGATTGGATAAAGCACCACTCATTGCTGATGGCAATCTCCCTGGTTGATGCAGATGTAATCAGACATCTATGCAGTAAACTCATGGATAATGAAAGCCCTTAAATGTCCTTGTATTACAATTAGACCAGTGCTTGCTTGACCAAACAACTGTGCACAATTTCCTGACCAAGTTGACACATTAGCCTAAACATCACATTGGATGTAGTTAGTAATAATATTTTTATGATGCTCTTTCATAGTTTGTAACAAATATTTCACAACAATGCAAGGTATTGGTGGTAGGGTGATGGATGGAAGTCCTGTATGATATGTATATTTGTTTTGTAAATTCACACATTTGCTTATTTTTTTGCTATTTGCTTATTTTTTGTATGTTCATATATGAATGCTATACTTCAATAAAATTTCATATACAAAAATTTCAACTAGATATCTTTATTCAGTAAAAATATCTTCCATAAAAAGTAAGTAAAGCACTCTATAATTCATGTGAACATTGAAAGAATGCATCACCTGCAGACCAGCACTACAAGAAATGTTAATGGAAGAGTTTCAGGCAGATGAAAAAGCTACTTAATGTAACACCAAATACAATAAATATTTTGGAATTTATGAGGTATATTTTACTTGTTTTTATCTAAAAGATAATTAATGTTTAATGCAAAAAAATGGCATAGTATTGTTCAGAAATCCAAAAAATTTTCCAGCAAGAAAGGGAATCAGCTTCTCTAACCAGAGAAAAAACAAACCAGTCAATTAAGACCTTATCTATTTATGCCCACTTCTGAAACTCTTTGGAGCAGTCTTCTTGTCTAAAAATGTACAAAAAGATAAGAAATCTACCTGAAATTTAACAGATTTTGACAAGGAAGAATAAAATGGGCTATAGAAATCATTAGTGAGAAACTTTCAAAGTTGTTATAGGATGTACTATAACAAGTATCACCTGTTCAAAGAATCAGTTTTGTAGATTTTTGTTTTTTAAGGTTACATACAAGAAAAGTAAAATAATAATTGGCTGGGTGTCTTAGATTCCCAGGGCTGCCATAACAAAGTACTACAAACTGGATGGCTTAATGCAACAGATATGTATTACTGCACAATTTAGAGACCAGAAGTCAGATCTCAATGTATTGGCATAGTTAGTTCCTTCTGGAGCCCTTGTAGAAAAACCTTTTCCATGCTTCTTGATCAGCTTCTGGTGAAGTTCCTTGGCCTTGTAGCTGCCTAAGTCCAATCTCTGCCTGTGTCTTCACCTGGCATTCTTCCCTGTGTTAATTTATATCGGTAATTTTAAATCTTCCTCTAGATTCTTTTACAGGACAATAACCATTGGATTTAGGATGCACCCTAAATCTATCATGAACTCTTCTCAATATCTTAAAACTTAATTACATCTACAAAGACTTTATTTTATTTGAGGACACCTATCATAGAGGGGGTGAAGGGAAATTGGGTCTTTATCTCTTGAAAGTGTGAATCATAAATAATGTTTTTAAAATAACACAATAGATTTTAAAGGTAGACATTCAAAGGATTTATTCTTTCCAGGAAGAATGACATATGGAAATATTTTATGAACTGAACATATAATTATGAGTAGTATTTCTTCATGGTCAGATAATTGGTTTTAAGAGAAAAAAAAATTCCCAATTGATTTATATCCAGTGCAGCATTCTCACTATGTATAGCAAAATAAATTACTTTAAATATTTTATTTAGTCTCAGGAAAGCAAATATACTCATTTAAAGTCAAGATTTCAGTATTGGGAATACTAAAGAATTCTTAAAAGTAAATACAATGTTTTATGGGTAGAAATATGCTATATTTATTTATCCATTAATTTTGAAAGTGTTTACAGTATTCCCTTTATATGCCTCTGGAATCATGTACTACAGTCACAGATATTTGGTAGTTTACACATTGCATCCTTTAATAAAATTTGTATAGCTTTTATTTGGAAAGCTGCAGGAAAGATACTTTCTGTAAATAGAAATTTTAAGCAGTACAGTATCATCTTCAACCCTTCCTGATCTGCTTTTTGCTAATTTACCTGAAATGCTATCTTCATGTTAACATTTTCCTTGCAGAACTAACTCAGTACTTTTATCTGCAAATGTACAATGGTTTCTATTAATACTGGGAAATATAAAATTAGAATCTAATCAAATATTAATTTTGTGACTATTTCTGATTAAATTTGATACTAGTGATAACATTCTCTTTCCTGAATTCCGTAAGTTTCCATATCAATTGATCTCTAGGTCTGTTCCTACCACTGAACAACTTTTAAAAGTAGATTTTCCTAAGAGTTCATTCCTTGCTCTACCCCTTCACAGTGTGAATGCTTTTCTAAGGCAATATCATCTTTTCTCATGACTATGTAACTAACATATATGCTATGATTATAAATCTCTACCCCCATACTCAACCTTTCCCAGAATTTCAGCTCCTTCAATTCAACTTTTCACTAGTCAATTTATATTTCCAATTTGTACTTCAAATTTAACATACCCCAAATAGAAATCACATCCCACAAGGATTGCTTTTGATGCCACATTCTTCTTCAATTTATCTTAGTTATTTGTAACATTCTGCAGTTTTCCCAAATTATAAACCTAGCAAGGATCCTTGAATCATCTCTTACTCATACACTAAATAATAGTAACTTTTTAATTTCACTCCTAGGTAATTCTCACATCTATCACCTTCTTACCATTTACACTTTCACAGCCCCAGTCTAATCTCTTGTAATCTTGACCTAGATTGTATTCATTGTCTCCTCACCAATTTTCCAGGCTTTAATTATCCAGAATTATCTTTCAACTACTGCTAAGTTGAACTATCTGAAACACAAATCTGATAACATCTGTGTTTTCAGCTATCAAACACTTAGTAGCTCTCACATTCTTCTACTCCATGGTTAAAAAAATAGGCACTTGGACTCAAAAAAGTGAACTTACATGAAATTGGAATTATTGTTTTCAGCTAATTTTTCTCTCTCTGAACACAGGTAGACATGTTTTACTCCAGCAATAAATAATTATGCATTATACCCTCTAATATTCTTCATTTGGTGCCTTTACTAACATTGATAGTAGAGCTTGAAACACCCTTTCAGGTCCTTGAATATTTCCTAATTATCTTTTATTTTTTTATAAAACGGATACTGTGGTAAGTACTGGGAAGATCTGATTTATGGTGCTAAGAATGTCTATAATGATGATTGACCTCTTCCTTGTCAAGGAGGTAGGGTGGTCAGATTTAAGGAGACAAAAGACTAAGAAAAAAATCAGGACACAAGTTAAATATGAGTTTCAGGCTAGCTATGAATTTTAGTATGAGTGTATTCCTTGCAATAAACTGGATATGACTATAAAGTTATTCATTGTTTACTTTAAATTCAAATATAACTGGCTATCTTACATTTTATCTGTCCACAATCCAAGCAGGTCAGGAGGGACAAAAAATAGTGAGGGCAGGGAAACCAACAAGCAGAGATTAAACCTCATGAGATAAGAACACCAGTATTTTTCTCCTGCCCTGAAAAATCATTTCAATTGTAAAATCTTGGCAAGATTTATAGATGCATACCATTCTTTCTAATATTTAATGAACTTTTATAGAAGACAATAACAGTGGTTGTGAAGGTTGTGTCAAATCAGCCTATCCATTCTCTCCTCAAATTTAAGCATTTGTACCAATAAGATAAAAAAGGGAAGGGACGTAAGTTCTGATCTCTAACAGGTTCATAAATATTTGCATTATTTCCCTGTAAGGAAAGCAAAGAATCAAGATTAAGATGTAGTCTTTAGTCTTGTTTATGTATCACCATGTTTATTGTAGTTCAATCTGTGTGATGACATCTGTCCATCTACTTGAAAATCTCTCCTTTCTTCCTCCTTCCCTTCTTTCCTCCTTTCCTCCTTCCCTCCTTTAACAACTTAGGGGAAGTAAAATTATAAAATATGCATGTTTAATAGAGTATAATTTCATAACTTTGACAAATGCATATCCCCATGAAATTGTCACCACAATCAAAATAATGGGCATATTCACACAGAAAAAACCCTTTCTACAATTCAAAACATAACAGTAGGTACTTATTAATTTAGCTTGTTGCACACAACATAATTGTTTGTTCATCCATTGTATTGTTGGTATCAATAGTTCATTTATTTTATTGCTGTATAGTATTTGATTGTAATGGAATGTCTAAATTTGTTCATCCCTTCTGTTGATGAGCATTTGGATGGTCAATCTTTTTTATTTTAACCTTTCTATTGTGTGTGGATTTACAGTGCAAGTCCCTAAGGACCATTGATGATAAGCATTTTATTTTTTTCATGTGGTTATTTAAATCTGTATGTCTTGCTTGGCTAAGTGTCTGGTTAAATCTTTGCCCAATTTTCTCCCAGCTTGCGTTTTGTTTTTTTTTTTTTTTAATTTTCTAAAAAGTGTTTATCAAAGAGTAAATGTGCTAAATTTGATGATGCTCAATTTTCAAATGTTATATCTCATGAATTTTTACTGTTCATTCTTCATGACATCTTATATTCTTAAGTTTTACTTTTAGATCTTTACTTTCTACATGATGTGTAGTATAAATATAAATTAATATTATTTTGTATGTGCAAATTCAATTTACAAATAATTTTATAAAACTTTACCCTTTACTGAATTGTCTTTGGAAATTTGTCAAAAATCAATTGAACACATGCACATGGGTATTTTTATGAATTGTCTATACTGTTTTATTAATGACAAAATGACAATGTCTTGATTATGCTATTTAGTCATGAAGCCAGATAAGGTAAGTCCCCCAATTTTATCATTCTTTTTGTAGAGTTGTATTGTCTATTCTAAATAGTTTCTATTCCATATGTGCAAATCCAATTACAGGAAAAATTTTTGTATAGTTGTATTATCTATTCTAAATAATTTCTATTTCATATGAAAATTTTTTAAAGATTTATTTATTTCTCTCCTCTCCCTCCATTGCCTGCTCTCTGTGTCCATTTGCTATGTATTCTTCTGTGTCTGCTTGTATTCTCATTGGGCAGCTCCAGGAACCTATCCTGGGACCTTCCGGAGTAGGAGAGAAGTGATCATTCTCTTGCACCACCTCAGCTCCCTGGTCTGCTCCATCTCTTATTGTCTCTCCTCTGTGTCTCTTTTTGTTGTGTCATCTTACTGTGTCAGCTGCCCACTCAGGCCTGCACTCCTGAGTGGGGCAGCACCCCTGCACAGGGCAGCACTCTGCATGGGCCAGCACTCTGTGTGGCCAGCTCACCCCACAGGCTAGCTTGCCTTCACCAGGAGGTCATGGGTATCAAACCCTGGACCTCCTATGTGGTAGAAGAGAGCCCAATTGCTTGAGCCACATCCACTTCCCCTATATGAAATTTAAATGAAGCTTGCCAATATCTAAGAAAAAAACTGGGATTTTCATTGGTATTGCATTGAATCTATAGGTAAATTTGGGAAGAATTGAAGAATTTGGGAAGAAGTATTTTAAGAATACTGAATTTTCCAACCTATGAACATTGTCTAGCTCTTCGTTTATTTAGGTATTCTTCAATTTTTCTATAGTTTTCATTATATATGTCTTGGACATCTGTGCCCAGAGTTTTCCTAGGTTTTCATTTATTGAACATCTTGTAAATGATATATTTTTATTTCCATTTCCAATTGTTTGTTGCTAGTGCATGGAAATATGATTGACTCCTGCATATTTATCTTTTATTTTATTCTTTACAACTACTGAACACATTAGTTCTAGCAGGTATATTGTAGATACCATTGGAATACCTACATACATTGCCATATCATTATTAATAAGATGATGGAGACAAAGCACATAGCCTATGCTTACTTGAAGCACATGTTCACTATACGATTGGTATTTAGTACTTTGATTTAATAATTTAAAAGTTTCACAAGCTTGTCTTGATGAACACAAATGTGAAAGTCAACAGCCAAAAAATTCTAACAACTAATAGTTTTATAACAATATTAAGGTTGCTACTATTAATATAATGACTACTAACATTTATGCTGCCCTTTCCGTGTATAAGGCTCTGTACTAAATGCACTATATGTCTTAATTCCCTTAACAAACTTCTGATGTAGTTCTGTTTAGTACAATACAATAAGTTGACTTTAACAACAGGAATTTATTGACTCACCACAATTCTTATCCTAGATGTCCAAAATCAAGGCACTGGCATTATCCTCAAAGACAGTTGTGGTCTAGGATTGGCAGCTGGGAGTTTTTGGGTCTTTGACTTTTCTGTCACATGGTAATGCGCGTGACAGTGTCCTTTTTTCTCTTCCAGGTTCCATTGACTTCCAGCTACTCCTCCTCCCTCATTGCTTTCTCTCTGTGGCCTTCTCTATAAGTCCTTGAATAATAAGATTAAGACCCATCCTGACTGAGCTGGCTACAGCTTAACTAAAAATAACATTGTCAAAATACCTTATTTACTATGGGTTTATACCCACAGGAATGGATTAAGATGAATAACATCTTTTGGGGGCTACTTCATTCAACCTACCACAATGAGGCATGAAGAATTAAATCACATAAGTTTACAATCAATAAATGACAGGAATGGGAATCTAACTCAGAGTTTGAAAACAAAGGCCTTGTTACTTACCCAAAACGATTATTGACTTTATTTATCACCATTATGATCAACACTAATATAATGGTCATCATCATTTATTTTGTTTCTTATCTTCACCCCCTTTTCCTTACCCTGTTTATTTTGTCTTTACATTTATACAGAGTTGAGGATGTGTGGAAAGGCATTTCATGGAAACAGCCTGCTTCTTCTCTATGCTGATGTGTATATTTCCATACTTCTGAGGTCTGAATATTTGCCACAGACAATTAAGCAGGTGATAAATGAACTCTTGGTTTTCCTGGGATGTAAAATAAACTATTCTAAGTCTTAAAATATCAACATGCAATATAAATGATGTGTCCTTGCAGACTAGTTTGCATTTGTATCAGCTTCAAATTGGTTTGCATTGTTGAACCATAAACATGTCACAACATTATTTAACTGTCAACAAAGTGTATTTTTTGTCAACTAAACTAAATATAAAAATTTAATATTATTGTGTAATCATGTTGTGCTCATTGCATTGTAAAATGCAACAATTAATTTATTTCAGGGATAAAAACTCTATTTGCAAATTCTATGGTGAATTTATATATATATGCATATGAACATTTCAATAGATATCAATATATACCAGATCACACTCTTAGCATTACCTGGAGCTTATTCAGTATTTGTTGACTGTATTTATACATAATGATGACATGCCTTTATTTTAAGCTTTAAGGCTTAAATTTTTAAAATTGCTGAACTCTTTGCCTAATAGAAAAGAACTTTCAAAATAAACCGAATGCAACAAATGAAGTTGTACACATTTATGTTAGGAAATACAGCACACTTTTGACAGAAGTCAGGTAGAGTCAAAAATATTATCTTAATTTATTCTCCTCTTATTATCTTCTTCACTTTCCAACATTTCAAATAGAAAAGATTAAAGGCTCTCTCAAATATATGCAATATTATACAACCATAAAATATACATATTTGGAAAAGTATAAAATGTGCATGGCAAAAGGACACATTTTTAAAAATTACTGCTATGGTATTAGAAAGAATGGAAGATGGAACTTTTTCTGTAAGAGACACATTTTATTTCTCCAAGAGAAGATGATGACCAAATTAGTAAATGACAAGACCCTAAGTTGTGACTAGATGGCGGACTCATTAATGTATATATTTTTCTGTTCTTTTCCATATGTTTTATAACTAAAAATCTAACAAACTTGAAGAGGAAACCAAAACTCAAAATATGTGAGCAAATACTAGTGTAATTCCAAAATATGTTTATATCTACAAAGAGATAAACTTTTTTCTAAAGTCAATTTTCACACAGGAAAATGAGGAGAACTATCAAAAAAGAAGATATTTTTGGAAGTCTAAAGCTGAACATTACATAGGGGTTTTTTTAATCCTTAACTGGGCATTGTTTTCATTTATATGAGTATGCCCAATACAAGAAATAATGTTATCAGGATATGAATGTTGATAAAACAAAATAAAAGGCTGAAATAATGCATGATGTTTTAAATGAAAAAAAAGTCATAAAGTATTTCCCCACCATATCAAAAATAACAAGACTAGAATTGATTAAAAATATATGCCTGAGAAAGCCTTAGCTGGTAATTATGAAGTAGTTGAGAAATAGTATGATTGACTTAGAATAATTGCCCATGAAGCCCATTCAAGTTTTATTTTCCATTATTAAGTAACAGTTTTCCATGTATCTACTCTATACATTAAGCACCTTTGTATGTGCTAGCATGTTTATTGACTGAAATGTGAGATCAGTACCATCAAATTTACCCAGAGTTAAAATAAGCCAATAACAAAAGTTTAGAAATAAAGATTATAAAGTTAATTAATTAGAAAAATACTTGGAAGAGAGAAGTACAATAAGCAGAAACAGGAAGTACAAAAGATTTAAGCGTGAAAATTGCCTGGTCTAAAAAAATAGCAAGGAAACTGGTGCACATGGATCATAATGAAAAAAGGAATGGGAATAATGATAGGAGAGGAGATGTTAGATAGAGGCCCAATTTTTTAACTATGATATTTACGAGTATGGCTATTTTTCAATTTAGAATAGGGAGATTATTATAAGGTTTTAAGGCAAAGAAGTGACACAATCTGACGTATATTTTCAAAGGCTCATTTTAGCTGCAAAAGTGAAAGACTAGAGAGGAATTAGAAGGCTATTGTAAGTAGTCCAGATGAAAAATGATGAAAAAAGAGAGTTGTCAGAATGGGAAGATAATTTGGGAATGGGTTTATAAAAGGTCAAGAAATTAACCATGTAGATAACAAGGGGAAGTTTATGTAAGGGAGAGGTAATAGGAAAGACAAAGGTTCTAAAACTGGGAAAGGTTTATAGTATTAACAGGCAAAAAAAAGCAAGGCATCCAGTGTACTTGAAGAGGAGAAAATAAGGAGAAGAAAAATAGGAGGTGAGGTCAAAGACATGTAGAGAGGGATTTAAGTCCCATAGTTTTGCTTTTAAGCTTTAGTAAAACCTCTGATGAACAAGATTATTTTGAGTAGAAGAAAAAATAAATATTTTAAAGAATTTCTTTGGCTGTTTTATCAAGACTACATTTAGTGGGGCAGAGTAAAATACTTGAAAACCAACATAGAAGCTATTTAAATAATCAACAGGAGAGGTGATAGAGGTTTCATCCAAAGCAGTAACTCTGGATTTGATAAGAAGTGATCAGAATAAGAATATATCTTGAAAATAGCGATAATAGGCTTTCCTAGTATATTAAATGAAGAGAGTAAAAAAGAAAGACATGTCAAGATAATACTGTTTATTATTTTTATTTTATTATAATTTTTCATTGCAGTTTAGACAAGGGAGTTCTGAATGGATTAATGTTTACTTTGGGGGATAAAATGACCCACAGGTTCTATGGTCATGGCAGATGGCTCTGGAGTTCAATGTCATGTCAGTTGGCCCTAGTTTGGAGTTTGTGTTCCTGAGGGTTATGGAGTTGGACTCAGATATGACCTTTCTACATATGCCTCTTCTGTTATTTTACTAGTCCTGTGGTTGGCATTGGGGCTGGTGTATACTCAGGAGACCTGAATTTCTGGACTGTCCATGTGACAATGAGGCCTGAACCTCAGCAGACTTGTAACTGCTACCCTCTGGTGTATTGGACCTACCCCAGCCAGCTAACAGGGAGGTGAAAAAGGTCAACCACCACACCAGGGAGCCAAAGTGCCTACAAATGCAAGCAGGAGAATTGCATCCAGCATCCATGTGGAATCTAAGCCCTGTCTTGATATAGAAAGAGAATGGATATAACCCTCCCAGGGTCCACAGGATGGAGGAATAGAGTATGGATTAGAGTGGACTTACTGGTATTCTATTATGGAACTATTGTGGCTAGTAATGGAAGAAATTGTAGCATTGATGTGGAGAAAGTGGCCATGGTAGCTGCTGATGGTAGGGAGAGGGAAGAAGAGATATGATGTGGGGGCATTTTCAGAACTTGGAGTTGTCCTGGATGATACTGTAGGGACAGATGCTGCACTTTGTATGTCCTACCATGGCTTCCTGGGTGGACTGGGGGAAAGTGTAAACTACAGTGTAAACCACTATCCATGTGGTACAGCAGTGCTCCAAAATGTATTCACCAAATGCAATGAATGTCCCATGATGTTGAAAGAGGTTATTGATGTAAGAGGAGTGAAGTGAGGGGAATGGGGGATATATGGGGACCTCATATTTTTTTAATGTAACATTTTAAAAAAAGAAGGAAAAAGTAAAGAGTAAAAAATGAATAGAAGTATTAGGGTTTAGAGTTTAACATACTAAATTAGAATATCAAAGTAGAGAATCTAGTAAGCACTGGATACATAAGTTTTAAGTATAGAATGATTTGGATGGAAAATATAAATTAAGGTGTCATTGACATACAGATAGCAGTTAAAGCCGTAGACTTGATGAGATAACTAAAAACGTGCATGCACAGTGCCTATACGAAGTTCTCAATCATGACTTTAAAGTAAAACCATTCAGCTTATGGAATAGACTAGAAACTGGATTTGAAAAGTGTGGCAAGTTGAATTATGTACCCCAGTAGGGAAAATACAAAACTCGTTCTTAATCTTAATCCTTTCCTGTGGGTGTGAAACCATGGTAAATAGGACATCTTATAGATGTTAATTTTAGTTAGCATGTGGTATGGCCTAGCTGAATGAGGTAGGACCTTAATTTTATTACTGGAAGATATATGAAAACAAGGCCATCTGGGAAAGCAAGAAGTTGGAAGTCAAAAGACCCTGGAAGAGAATGGAGAAGATAACACTATGTGCATTGCCATGTGAAAAAAGAACAAAGAACTCAGGAATTGCTGACAGCTGGCCCAGAATTTCACAGTCTTCTGGGAGAAAGCATTGCCTGGATGACACCCTGATTTTAGATTTCTCTTAGCCTCAAAACCATGAACCAATAAATTCCCATTGTTTAAGCCAACCCCTTTCATAATGCCTGTGATTGCAGCAAGGAAATTAAGACAGATTTTGGTTCTGAAAGTTGGGTACTGCTATTACAAATACCGAACAATGTGGCAATGAACTTTGGCATTGGGTAATGGGTAGAGGCTAAAAGAATTGTGAAATTCTTGGAAGAAAAATCCTAGATTGCTTTGAAGAGACTGTCAGAAATATAGATATTAAATGTTCCTCAATGAAGGCTTAGAGGGAAATGAGAAATGTATTATGTAAACTAGAGGAAAAGTGATCCTTGTTATAAAGTGGCAGGGAACTTGGCAAAATTGTGCTCTGATGTTGGATGGAGGCAGAAATTATAAGTGATAGCCTTGGATATTTATATGAAGAAACTTCTAAACTAAGTGTGGAAGGTACAGTCTGGTTTCTCCTTGCAGTTTGTAATAAAATGAGAGGAAAGAAATATGCTGAGAATTAAACTCTTTAACACACAAAAAAAACAGAATTTAATGATTTTGAAAATTCTTTGTTTATTCAGGTAGAATATGGTTGATAGTAGCTCTATCAGGGACCATTGTGAGACTTTTGGAAATTAGTCCCCAGACAGCATGGATTCAGTTAGCCATTTCAGTGGAAATAAAGATTGGGAATGCAGTTATTCAGGAGAATATGTAAAAAGTCCTTTAGACTCTGGTTTGAAGCCCTTGAAATGCTTGTAAATCCTGCAAGGTTTTTGTGGAACTTGTACTTGCAGATCTACTGCCAGCCTTCACTTAAAGGGATAGAGAAGGAATAAATTGAAAAGGAATGAGAAAGATTTCAAGGGCAGTACCATGGAAGCAGAGTCTGAACTTAAAAGATCATCTTGGACTAAGAAAGCAGCCAACAGCTATACATGGAGGGGACAAGCCACCTGCACCAGCGTTTGGAAAGGTGCTTCTTGCACTCTGATGCTAAAAGATAGTGCTGCCACAACAGAGCTTGTGCAAGATAGGGCCTGTACCTTGGCGTTCTCAGAAAGTCAGGTTTCATTCAAACGCTTGGTGATGTTAAGATCTAACTCCAGTGTTTGGGGAGACCATGGCCACTGCACAACCATTTGGAAAGGACTGGGCTGCTGCTCCAGCTACCTGGAGCACAAAGCATCAATCCACAAATGACTCTCAAATCTTGAGGTATAATAAAGTTTGCCCTGCTGTGTTTTGGTCTTATTTGGGACACATGGCCTCCATTTATCTTCTGATTTCTCCCTTCTGGAAAGGAAATATTTATCCTATGCTTGTGCCAGCATTGTGTTTTGTAACAAGAAAATGTTTTGTTCTAGATTTCATTGTTTCACAGACAGAAGAATTTTGCTCTGGTATAGACCATGCCCATAAAAAAATTTTGAGGATAATTTGTACTTAGCATTATTGTTTAAAATGACTTAAGTCTTTGGGGTTATTGTGATGGACTGAATCTCTTTTGCAAATGGCACAAACACGACTTTTTGGTGTTCAGAAGGTAAACTGTGATAGAGTGAATTATGTATCCCAGGAAAACATTAAGACATGTTCTTAATCTTAAACCTTTTCTGTAGGTATGAACCCATTGTAAACAGAACGTTTTGAATTTCTCATTTTTAGTTAAAGTGTGACACAACTGAATGAAGTTACACTCTTAATACTATTAGGAGAGACTTTATGAAGACAAATTCACAAGAGGAAGAAAGAAGCTGGGGGACAACAGAACCAGAAAAGAAAAAAGGAAATGCCATGCTCATTGTCATGAGCTGGAAAAGCCAAAGACCCAGGGATTTCCAGCATCCAGTTCTAAAATGACAGTCTTCAGGGGCAAATCATTGCCTTGCTGATGCCTTAATATTAAATATCTCCTAGTCTCAAAACCGTGAGCCTTAAATAACAAATTCCTGTTGTTTAAGGAAACCAAATTTATGATATATGTGATTACAGCTCAGAAATAAAGACAGACAGTAATTATGAGGAAATGAGAGGTAACAGGAATATAGCCAAAGGACATTTGTTTCTAACTATGCCCCTGTTTCCTCATATTTACTTGATAATATCACAACATAGTACAAATCTTACTTTTTCCTTCTCACTTGCATTGATGCTAAAGCAAGGTTGCTTCTCATGTCTGGATTATGTAACTCCTTCTTTGGGAGGATTTTCTTTGTTTTCATTTATTTCTGAAGGAGTACATTGAAATAAAGGATTAAATAAAAAGAAAACAAAGTATTTTTCCCTCCTCAATTTTAGGTAACTATACTCGTAGGAAAGGCTAAGAACACAACAACAGCAATAAAGCTGTGCTTGAGAAAGGAATTTTTTTGCTAACATTTCATAGGTTATGCTAAATAAGAATGGAAGAAAGGCAATTAAGTTCTGTGTGTTTTTTGGCAAGACTGGTTGATATTTTAAGTACCAAAGCAAACCACACTAAGTAAGGGTTGTTTAAAGGTATTTATTATAGAAGTATTTTTAATAAAATAGTATCAATAAAAATCCACCTCAGTTTTCCTTCTCTCTTTCTACAGTTCACTAAGAACCAACATGGGGGGAGCAGATGTAGCTCAGTGGTTGAATACCTGTTTCCCATGTGTGAGGTCCCAGGTTCAATTCCTGATACCTCCTAAAATAAATAAATAAACACACACAGGGTTATTTAAAAATAAAAAATATGGGGTAGATTTTCAGAATAGCATTTTACCTAAAACAGTTATTGTAGAAATTTTATTAACAAATTTCTCTTAACATTTTTTATTTTTTCCTATAAAATAAAATCTTTTTAGATCATTTCTTGTGTAAATCTTAGAAGATTCTAAAAATTTGAAAAGTGGGGACACATGCATGCAATTAAACCTATATAAATACTTCTATTCATTATAAGCAAATCTACACACATACACATACACTTTCCTCTTTCAATTTCCAGGAACATTACTGCTACCACTTACTTCAAAAGACATTTGTATTACAGGTTATTTGTTTGTGTATTAATAAATCGTTAAATGCAAGAGTGTATGACTTTTATATCTTTGAACCATATCCATTGCATATATTACTTGCACTCAGTCCTCACCCAAATAAACCTTTCCAAATGATTTAAGAGACAAAGAAACATCATAGATTATCATATGATGCCATCATAGGAAATCATGATGATTCCAGCATTTCCTAATCCCTTCCACCTGAAAATAGAATTTCTTATTTTTATTCTCTTTGCCTTATTCTCATATTAATATTTGTTTTCATAATATTATTACACTGTCCTAAAATATTGTTTGTGGTCATCATAAAGAATTACTCATTCTAGAATCCTTGAGCTGCACAACTCAAAATTAACATTGATATGAGCACTGTTGCTTCTATAGAAAATAAGCTATATTGAAGCTGGCATGGGTAATATATGTGAATACAAGTCAAAATGTGATATTGATGAGAATGGGCACATGAAATCTTGGATGATGACAATATTCTAGTTTTGATCTGGGTGATGGTTATAAATTACATAGGTAAAATACTTTAAAAATTTATCAAGCTGTCCACAAGATTTGTGCATGTTACTAACTCTATATTTCATTAAAAATAAAATAACTTATCATCATAAACTCAACAACATCAACAAAAACTATGCTCTGGTCACCTTTATAGAATATTCTTTATAGGTAAAGTGAAAGATGGAATAAATGCCTTTTCTTATTAGAGAAGTTATGAGTTTACAAAACAGTCATGCATACCACACAGGATTCCCATACGTTGCCTTACCACCACCATATTTCAACATAACGTTTAATGGCATAGATGTTTCCTGTCAGACATGTGTTTGACATCTGGTCCTCCCAAGTGAACCTACTGTGGCTTTGAGAAAATCTCAAAAGTTTTGCTTTCCAACCTATAATATCAGCATAATAAAAGTTCCTACTTCACAGAATTATGATACATAAATAGAAGATGTAGAGCAATTATTGGTATATTTGACATTTAGCAAGAGTGCAATAAGGTCTAACTGCTATCACTGCTTTCAGATTTAAGACAAGAACATCAGATTTGGTCGAAAATGTACCATACATCTAAATAATCAGTTGAAATTAATTGAAATATACTGAGAATTGGAGCAACTTATCAAAATATAAGATCAATATATTATCATAGAATCATATTCAGAAATATAATTGATGTAAGTTCAAATAATACCTAAAAGCATTAATCTTCCTGAAGTCAATTTCAAAAGCTGTCAAGACCCACATTTTATTTTACCCTTATCAAATTTCCATGTTTTTCAATGTTTTCATGTCACTCAATAATACTGAGTTTGTTTTACTTTGTCAAATGGGAGGGCAGGGTATAGTCTCTGTTACAAGGGAAATCTAGAAGTAAAAGAATCAATGCATCATTAATATTTTATTAAGTTCTGTGTAAATTTAGATTCCTTGTGGAATTTGGGTTATCAAATATATTTAAAGATGCCATGTAATGTGATTAAAAATAACTTAAAAAACTGGATTGTCTATCCACAATTAGGATGCAAAATGAAATAAGGACATATAGGACACATAGTTTCCAAGCTGGAGAATATCTCCATTTTGCTTAATGTTGGTCTTCAGGCAAAGGGAGTGAGAAGATATAAACTGAAATAATCTGAAAAAAAGCGTTAGGTAGTTGTGAAGAAAAAAACAAGTTACAGCTTCAGCATGCTCAAAAAGTTATGCTGAATCCATAACATTTTGTTTCAAATAGTTTGCAAAAATAAACTCATATTTTAAGTTATTCTTAATGTTTTCAAATATTATATGTATAGTAGCTTAATTTCATAATGTAGAAATGATTATTTCGCTTTCTTTGGTATAAAATCTTAAAATTTAATGTGTATTTAAATTGCACAATATGCAAAATGATTTTCTCTTTATAACAAGATAGGTCTTACCTGTTAAGTTTCATCTGCCAAAGCTAAAAAGAAATGTATTGTTCAGGAGAATCAAGGCAAAAGCGAATGGTAGGCAAAACCTATTTTTAACAATCAATACACTTGTGTACTATCTTCCCCTTTCTTAGGATGCTGCTTCCTTCACTGACCTGTTACACTTTCTATTCTCACCATAAACAATTAAAACATAATTTTTCAAAAAATGATGGGATAAATAAAAGAATATCAGTCTATTAGTTCAGAAGGAAACATCTTTTTTCCCTTAAAGAAATTTAATGTGTACTGGAAAAGCAGATTCAGTTGATAAATTCTAAGAATCAGAAAGGACTTAGGGGACATCTTTTGACTTAGTTCCTTGCTTATTTTAAGGTTGGTGGTCAGACCAATACTTCCAGAATCATAAAATTAGGTAAGTGTATTTATTAGTATGACTATGCTTACGTTTATATGTAAATATATAAAACATCAATCACACATTTATAGGCAAATTATAAATCCAATAGTGTTAGGGTCATGTCAAAGAGACTAGAGTCAAAAAGAAATAAATATGAGGATGAGTTGCTGACCTTTTTGACAATTAATCTTTTATAATTTAAACCCTGCGTTTAAATTAATTCATGCCAAGCAATTCTCCACTACACAAATTTATGGTGGCTGTCATTAAGCTTATATTACCCAATGCCAGGTTCTCAAGCCTGATATAATATCAAAATCACTTGAGGTCCTTGATCCTATGCCATATCTAATTCAATATGTAATGGGTCAGCAAAGTGTGCTAGAAATCAGGCAAGCTAGAAACATTCAAAATTCTCTTTGGGTACATATCTTGATCCCCACAGACCTACATCAGAATTCTTTGGAAGAGATGCCCATTTTTAAAATGTATTCATGCTATCCACCCCAGATCTACTAAATTTCAATCTTGTGAAGTGATACCAAAATGTATATTTTTATTAAATATCCCAGAAATCCTAGGGGAGTCACAAATGGAAACAACTGGGTATAAATTAGGTCCAAAAAGTATTTTTCAGAATATGCGCTGTGTGGTACTTTGGAGAGGTATTAATTAGTCTTTAGTATATAAAGGTGAAGCTCTCAGAGATGAACAAGCATTCCTAATGGTTGAACTGGGCTAAAAACAGATAAGCTATGTTGTGATATAATAAGTAATAATCTTAAAATCATATTGGTCACAGAAATGAAGACTTGTTTTTTTCTCATGCTCATGTGTATCAGTTATTGATTGAGGGTAAATCTGCCCTGTGCCATCTAAGCTTCTAAGCCTCAGACTGACAGTGTAGCTGATTTATGGAAATCATGAAAAAGTTGAAGGAGAAATGGTAAACCACACAGGAGTTGTTAAAGGTAAGGCAAGTCATATGGGAATCCTGAGTTTAAAATGGTGTGCATTTGTAATCCTCCAACAGAGCAGAAATGGAAGGGAGGAAATCAGAATTTCTGAGGACAATATTAAACCTACCACAATCATTTCCCCTCACCTCTGCTAATTTCCAAATGAGGAAACTAAGCCATAAAGGACATAAGAGCCTCGTCCATATAACACAGATATTTAAAGACAAGTGTGTGCCATAACATGTAAATTTAATCAGATTTTTTCCCTTTTTCACCAGGTTATTAAACATGAATAAATAGAAATGCTAGAGATTCTCCATGATGTTTATGTGATAGAGGTATGAAGGTAAAACTGGGATAAGGCAGATGATATAAGATGTGTATTCTGTCATTGTTTATCTATTATTGAATAAATTAATGTTACTGATACATTCATATTGAAACCATTTATATATTGATAGCATGGTTTCTACTTATTTTCCTATATAAAATAGTGTCTTAGGAAAAATAAATTATAATAAATAAATAATATCTGGGGGAAAAACATATGTCCATATGTAAAATAATGCAATAAGCTTTCTTTAGAAGTCTTTTACCCTTCAATCTTTCTAAACCCTACACCTTTCCAAGAACAGAACAAACATACATTTAATACACATACATACACACACAAACATACTCACACATATATATCTATCTTTGGGGCTTTGGAGTTTTCCTGTTTTTCAATCCATAATCAATTAAGATATGAATATTCATATTGCTATTTAATTCCTATATGTGTTATATATGCTCTGAGAATAGATTCCATGTGCCTTTAAAGAAAAGTCTATAGTTTATATTTAACACTGAGCCCAAAGTAGAAAAATAATACACTCTATAAATAGCGATTTTTTTGTGAAAATGATAGTGTGTAAATACAAAAATATTTTCATACTGTGTTTACTCAATAAACTGGTTCTTCCTGTAAAAAGAAAAAGAAAAATTATTATGCTAAAAACAAATATAATGATTTTGATATAAATTATTTGTATGAAGTTTATGGAAAATTTAGTTCAAATAAAAATGAACTTAAATATTATTTTTATGAAAGTATAAAGGATTGATGAAAGTTTACTAAAATTGGCTCAGAAGGAGCAGATGTGGTTCAAGGGGTTGAATGCTTGCTTCCCACACAGGAGACCCTAGGTTAGGTCCCTAGTGCCTCCTACAAACATAAAAACCAACATCAAGCAAACAAATGAAAAAACCAACTCATGAGAACTGATGTGACTCCATGGTTGAGTGCCAGCTTCCCGCAAATGAAGTCCCGGTTCAATGCTTAGTCCTGGTACCACTTAAAAAAAATTAGCTTAGAAACATAATTTTGTATCATTTCTGTACAATTTAAATGTATGAATCTGGTAAGGTTTTTAATGTTCTGGTTTTAGTTTCTTCATTGATATAATGAAGGAATTAAACTAAAATAGTTCTATAATTTTAGGTAAAAAGTGTATAATCTCTGACTTAAAGCTGAATAGAGCTTATGTTAGGGAAAAAGCATATGATTTGTGCAAAGCATAAAACGATGCAGGAGTTGTTTGGTAGTAAGGGAATTTTTTACTATACTTTAGGAGTACAAAGTAAAAATATTAACACATTTTACACTTGCTCTGCAAGAAGTCCTCTGTAATTATGTCTTACAATGAAAGCCTAATGTCAACAGAAATAGTATATCATAATTTAATACAACAATGAGTAGTGTTCTTATGAATGCTCATCTTAATTTTATTGCATTTCATAATATAGTATTATAAGCAACCATTATAAAGAAATAGTGAAAGATCTAAAGATAAGGCAAAGTCTCTATATTTTGGCAAAACATATTTAAATAAAAAAATATTAACAGGCACTATTATTTTTTGAACAAATATGTAAGCATATGAAAATACCAAAGATGACCAGATCATTATCTCAAGTATTCAATTATTCAAGTAAACAATGATTTCCCAACTTCCAGTTGACTAAAACAGCAGCCTTAGATGCTCTAAGGTAATGTTTCTCCATAGACTCTTTGAACTAGCAGAAACTATCAGTTATTTTCCTCAAACTCAAGAAAACAGGAGGAAAAGGGACAAAGACCAGATCTGTGGGGAAAGAAGGGCCTCCCTTTCTATGATATTAATATTTGTCTAGGGGTTTCTACAGGGCCTCAGGGACCAACAGCTTTCCTTACTAAAAATGCTGGGTCACATTTTCCAAGTGGTCAAGGGTAGAGTGAAGGGAGGATGTGGTTTATGGATACAGAATCCTTGACCTTGGTCCAAAGGCCCCAGGCCAGTCACCAGGAAGCCCTGCAGCCTTCCATGTCCCCTGCTAAAAAGAGTTGCAGGAACTGAGCATGTGCCAAATCCAGAAAATATAACTTTAAAAACATTTTTGGGAAAACTTTTAGAGCCTTTTTTGGCCCCTCCCCATCTCCTTCCCAGCCTAATGTGAGTCCCTGGCGCCATTCCAGAGGGATGCTTATATGTCTATGCCAGTCTATCGGGTGGGAGCATGGGTGAATGAACCAGGAACTCTGTCTTGGATTTGTCCTTGCAGAATTTGCCCTGTCAGCGGAGTAGCTTGCAGAAAATTTAAGCTGTAAAGAGACAATTAAGTCAAATTGGCTTGTAGCAAACTATTACCCACTTTAAGTCATAAAATACAGCACCCCAAAGGGGGAGAAAGTCCATTTTGTAGGAAGTATAGGGGACATTCAAATTTTAATAAATGGGAAAAATTCAAAGGTATGAACCAGTACAAGCCCAGGACAAAGCACAGGATCAGAAAAGACAGAGAGGACACTGTACTTCACATTTGCCTTTGGCTGAACTTCTTTATAGTAAAACTAAACTCTGAAATAGAGCCCCTGATAATACAGAGCAAATTTGCAAAGACTGTAGAAGATTATTTTTATATTGTTTTGTTTGTTTTTGTTAGCTTGTGGCACTCAAGATAAACTCTGTCTTATCACTAGCTGAATGAAAACTTAAAGAACAGACAGGTCAATGAGTAAATCTCAGAGTTAACACTAGAGTATTAAAATGTACCACATGCAACAAATGATTACAAGGCTAACAAAGGAAAAATAAATAATGGCCCATACAAAGGATAAAGATTAAAAAAAAAAAAAAAAAAAAGGAAACCATCAATGAAAAAAGACCAGGCATTGCAAATGTTAAGACAGATGCTTACCATGAGGTGCAGCAGTGCTCAGAGATATATTCACCAAGTGCAATGAATGCCTCATGATGATGGAGGAGGTTGTTGTTATGGGGGGACGAGTGGGGTGAAACAGGTGGGGGGCGTATAGGGACCTCATATTTTTTGAATGTAACATTAAAAAATAAATAAAGACAAATGCTTTAAAAAAATCCTTAATATGCTGAAAGAGATAAAGGAAAACTCAGATAAAGAAGTGAAGGATATCAGGAAAACAATTTATGAACAAAGTGAGAATCTCAAGAGATAAGAAAAAAATAAAGAATCAAATAGAAATACTGTAGTTGAAGACCACAATAACTGAAATGATAGATTCCCTAAAGGGTTCACCAGGACATTGAAGTTGATAGAAGAATCAGTGCACTTGGAGACAAGACAATGAGAATGATTCAGGCCAAGAAGCAGAAAGAAAAATGAATAAAAAAGTAAACAGATGTGGAACACCATCAAGTGTAACAGTATATATACATCATAGAATTCCTAGGAGAAAAACAGAAAAAGCAGAAAGAATATCTAAAGAAATAATGGCAGAAAACTTATCAAATTTAACAAAAGACATGAATATGCTTATTAAAGAAGCCCAATGAATACCAAAAAGAATAGTAATAGTAGTCTAAAAGTGAAACGTCAGGGACAAGGAGAGTATCCTGAAAACTGTAAGAGAAAAACAGCACATTAGGTTAAAAGGAGTCCCAATAAGATAGGTATTGATTTTTCATCTGAAATCCTGGGGTCAAGAAGGCAGTGGGGGGAAACGGACTTTGGCCCAGTGGTTAGGGCGTCCGTCTACCATATGGGAGGTCCGTGGTTCAAACCCCGGGCCTCCTCGACCTGTGTGGAGCTGGCCATGTGCAGTGCTGATGCGCGCAAGGAGTGCCGTGCCACGCAAGGGTGTCCCCCGCGTAGGGGAGCCCCACGCGCAAGGAGTGCGCCCGTGAGGAAAGCCGCCCAGCGTGAAAAGAAAGTGCAGCCTGCCCAGGAATGGCGCCGCCCACACTTCCCGTGCCGCTGACGACAACAGAAGCGGACAAAGAAACAAAAGCAGACAAAGAAACAAGACGCAACAAATAGACACCAAGAACAGACAACCAGGGGAGGGGGGAAAATTAAATAAATAAAAATAAATCTTAAAAAAAAAAAAAAAAAAAAGAAGGCAGTGGGATGAAATATTTAAAGTGTTCAAAAAAAACAATTACCAACTAATAATTTTATACCTGGTGAGACTGTCTTTCAAAAATGTTGGAAAGATAAAGACATTGCCAGATGAACAAAAGCTGACAGAGTTCATCACCACTAGATCTGCCCTATAAGCAAAGTTAAAGCTAAAACAATGTTCTTCAGATTGAAAGGAAAGGATACTAGATGGTAGATCTAAGGGGAGTAAAGAAATAAAGACCTGCAGTAAAGTTAATAATATGTATAATTTTAAATGCTAGTGTCATTGATTTTTTGGTATATAATTCCACATTTGAATACCTAGAGATTCTAAAATGCAATTGTATGAAAAATAATGATAAATGTATGATTTGGAACATACAGTGTAAAAAGATACAATGGACATTTCTCCAAAGAAGACATAAAATGGCCAAAAAGCATTGGAAAAGATATCCAAAATCATTAGCCATTAGGGACATGCAAATCAAAACATCAATGAGTTACCATATGATACCCAGTAGTATTTAAAAAGGATGAAGTTCTGATATGTGAGACAAAAAGGATGAACCTAGAAGACATCTTGTTGAATGAAATAAGCCAGACACAAAAGGACAAACAGTGTATAATCTCACTGATTTGACAAATTTAAAATTAGCCAATTCATAGTGTAGATTACCAGGGGCCAAAGCATGTGTAGAGAATGGGGAGGTAATGCTTAATTGACCATTAATTTATATTTGAGTTGGTGAAAAAGTTTTGGTAATGAGTGGTGGTGATGGTAGTGAAACATTGTGGAAGTTATTAACAACAATGAATTATATACTTGAATGTGAGTATGGGGGAAATTTTAGGTTCTATAATATGTTACTAGATGAAAAAAATAATATAGACTATTAAACACAAGCACTGAACCCTAGTGTAAATTATGGACTATAGTTAATAGTACAATTATAATAATATTCTCTCATCTATTAAAACAAAGGTAGCACACTAATACCAAGTTTGTATGTAGGGGGGTATATGAAAACTGTATTTGCTGCATCCTTTTTCTGTAAACCCTTAATTTCTCTCACAGTAAAAGGAAACAAATATCTGATGTGCTTTATACAATAGTCTATTGGTACCTCATGGTAAAAACTGTAGATGTAAGGGGAGAAAAGCTGTTACGCAGGATGGATTTCAAATCAGTGATTTAATAGAGACAGAAAGTTGGTGTTAGCTAGGGCCTGGGTAGAAGAAATTGACAAAGACTACTTAAAGGGTACAGAGATTTTTTGGAGGGGGTCGTGATGAAAATACTCTGAAATTAGATGATGGGGAGGATTCAATATTGTGAATATACTTTAAAAAATAACACTGATTTGCACATTTTAAAGGATTAAAAGGGAAATTTATCTTAATAAATTTTTAAAAATAGGATTTTACAAGTAATATGCATTTTCCATTGTTGAGTAATTCATTGGATGTTATTACACACACACACACACACACACAAACACACTGGTTTCCATTTGTGAAGGGAACAATTATATCCAACAACTCCAAAATGCCAGTGTAGCAGTTTGATATTATTGATGAATTCCAAAAAGAAATATTGGATTATGTTTGTAAACTGATCTTTTCCTCTGGGCATATTAGATTATATTGAATTCATAGGTTTACTTAATTAAATAATTATAAAAACCTCTTATGCCAGTAGGGCATTAAGTCCCCGCCCTTTAGTGGTGGGACATGGCAAAGGACAGATTTGGAGGGTTTTTGATGTTGGAGTTTAATGCTGAAGCCTTAAGCTGGAGCCCCAGGAAGTAGAGCACACAGAGGAAAATGAAACAAGCCCCAGAAGGAGAGGAACACTGAACCCAGGAAAAAGAAGTCTGAGGAAGAGAGGAAACCAGGAAACCTGAACCCTCATAGACATTGGCAGTCATCTTGTGCCAACAAGTGGAAATAGACTTCGGTAAAGGAAGTAAATTATGCTTATGGCCTGGTATCTGTAAGCTCCTACCACAAATAAATACCCTTTATAAAAACCAACTGATTTCTGGTATTTTGCATTAGCACTCCTTTGGCTGACTAATACAGAATTTGGTACCAAAGAGTGGGGAAGTGCTTTTCCAATTACCAAAATGCTGGAATAGTTTTAAAAATGGGTAAGGGATATTTTTGGGAGGAATTGTGAAATACATCATGGAAAAGACCTAGATCACTTTGAAGAGACTGTTGATAGCAATATGGATGCTAAAGAGATGTTTTACAATGCCTTAGAAGTAATTGATGGCACTATTATTGGAAACTGAAGGAAAGGTGATCTGTGTTTTAAAGTTGCAGAGAACTTAGCAAGATTAACTCTTGCTGTTGTATGGAAGGCAGAATTTGAAGATGGTGAGCCTAGGCATTTAGCTGAAGAAATTTCCAAAGTAAACCTGGAGAATGCAGCTTGGCTTCTGCTTGCAGCTTGTAGAAAAATGCTAGATAAGAGAGATACACTGAGGATAGAACTGTCAAGCACAAAGAAAACAGAAACTAATTCTGGAAATTCCAGACCTCTGGAAATCAAGTTCCCAGAAGAAAGTGCCCTATTGAAGGACCTAACTAAACTTGGAACTTATAAATAAGGATTGAAGATGCAATTATCCTATAAAGACTTGTAGAAAGTTTTACTGTCTCACATCTTTGACCTCTGCTTCTTGCAGAGTTCTTGAGAGAACTGTATGAACAAAACCACTGTCAGCTAGGACTAAAAGGGACATGGGAAGTAGAGATTGAAGGAGAAACAGCTGTAAGAGGAAAACCATGGAAGCTGAGATCTAGAATTGGGACATCACCTTGGACAAAGAGAAAAATCTCACTTGTGTACAGAGGGTGAGTTTACTCCAGCAGTTGAAGAAGGTGGCTTTTTCTTTCTGATGTTCTGGGAGAGTTTTGCTGCCCCAGGTTACAGAGAGAGTGGAGCACATTCCCCAAGGGTTAAGGTAGTTAAGTTCAGCACCCCACAGGTCTGAGAGGGGTGAACCTGTCCCCCAAAGGTTAGGGAAGACCAGGTGGTCAACTCATTGCTCGGAGAGGGCTGAGTATGTATGCCAAAGGTTAGTGAAGACCAGATGGTCAACTCGTTGCTCTGAGAGGGTTGAGCCTGTATGCCAAAGATTAGGGGGAATGTTGTCTTCATGTCACTATACTAGTGGGGTTAAGACTCTAACCCAAAGATTGGGTAAGGTGTGGCAATCACTCCAATATTCTTGGAGGGCAAGGTCTGGGGCTTGGTTGACACCCAGATGCTTGATGAGGGTGGAACCAAGAAAATGGCCATTGGGCAAGCTTGTGGAAAGGGTGGGTTCCAATAAGGCACCAAGGAAAAGAAACCATCTTCTGAAGAATGACTCTCACACTTTGAAATTGAACAGTAAATTCCCAGCAGGTCTACTGTGTAGAATTTTTTAAATTAAAAAAATTTTTTTTTGAAATACATCACTCATACATAAACATACATAAACAATAAGTGTATAATACTTGTCAACTTATAAAACAAAAATATAAAACATCAAACAAACATATATAACATCTCACCCTATCACCAATAACTTACATTGTTTTTAAAACTTTTTAACTAATGATTAAAGAGCACTGTCAAAATATTACTACTAAACAAAGTAGTTTTCCCCTAACCAACCAGATTGTTATTATCTTTATACCATTTATATATGAATATACATAAAAAATTAAGCGTATGGTAAAAGTTGTGAACTTACAAAGCAAACATGCATAACATCATACAGGGGTCCCATCCATCAACCCTTCACCAACACCTTGCATTGTCATGAGATGTTTATTACACACTATGAAAAAAACACTGTCAAAATCTTACTACTAATCATAGTCCTTATTTTACATTTGGTGTGTTTTTCTCTCTACCCAACCTATTATTATTTTTAAATATATTTTTTATGACGGGAATTGAAAACTTATAAAACAATCATGCACATGTGCAGAACTCCCAAACAACACCCCTCCTGAACAGTAGAGAAACCACAATTCATATTTCTCTCCCAATTTCTCCTTATTATAATGAAAATGTTTGTCCTTTGTCTGTCCACTCATGTATTGGAAACTGATGAATTGTTTTGTAAGTTTCAGAGGTCTATAGCAGACAGGCCTTTGCCCCAAGACAAACTGTATTTCTTTAAATTAATTGTGATATGATTTAGTACTTGCATTGTAACTGATGTAAGATTTTCTTGAATATTGTAATGTCTTTTTGGAATTCAGAGGGTGGACGGTAACTGTTTGACATTATTGATGAATTCCAAAAAAAAAATATTGTATTATATTTGTAAACTGCTGTTTTCCTCTGGGCATATTAGATTATATTGGATTCATACGTCTACTTGATTAATTATGTAAACCTCCTGTGTCAGTAGCGTGTTGAGTCCCCACCCTTTGGTAAATGGGGACTCACAGAAAAAAGGCATGGCAGAGGACAGAGTTAAGGGTTTTGATGAAGTTTTGATTTTTGAGTTTGATGCTCAGACCTTAAGCTGGAGACCCAGGAAGTAAGCACACAGAGAGAAGAGAAGCAAGCCCTGGAAGAGAGGAGCTCAGGATGCCTGAACCCTCACAGACTTTGACAGCCATCTTGCTCCAACACATGAAAACTGACTTTGGTGAGAGAAGTAACATGTGCTTATGGCCTGGTATCTGTAAGCTCCTACCCCAAATAAATGCTCCTTACAAAAAACAACCAATTTCTGGTATTTTGCATCAGCACCACTTTGGCTGACTAATATAGCCAGTGAGTGATATCTTACCATATTTTAAATTGTCTATTATGTTCCCACAGATATAATCTCAAGTCTAGGCCTGAAGGACACTTATCCAATGGCTGTTTAAATGTATCAAATTCCACTGAAAGCAAGTTTTTCCCACCTGAGGACCTGTGCCTTCTCACAGAGTTCTTGGCAAGCAGGAATGCTCTATCAGCTTAGTGATATCTGTTTTATTTTTACACATTGCTTTATCATATTCTAACCTGACCTCTGAAAGTGCCTTGTTTTCTAGAAAATAACTCCTTGTAGTGTCCCAAAATAGGTTACAAAGTTCTTCTCTTCAGGGGATTAGATGTCAGGAAAACCAATAATCTCACATGTTCAAAATGACCTCTTGTACACTGAGGCCCTAAGATTGCCATCTGTTTAGCCTCTGTCAACCAAAATGCAGTTGACACTGAGTCCTGTTGGATATTTTAGGTGTAGCATATTCAACTCCTAAATGACGTTCAATCCAAATATGACACAAGACTTCCCTTAATCATCTTTTGTAGGTATGAGTCATTAGTGATATGAGCCAATATTCACTGTCTTCAACATTACTCTGTTTGCATAGTATACTATCCAATTTCAGATTTGATATAGTCAAAACAGCAAAGTAAAATCTGGCACAACAATATATCTACTTTCATCTCAGATATTTGCCTTAATGGGATGTCATCTTAGTTCACAGCATGGGAATGATTCACTGATTTATTGCCAACTGTCAGTCACAGGACATTCAGTCTGATTCAAAAATAGAATTTCTATAAATTCTGAAAAATAATAAATATTATGAATTTAATGGATGAAATATGACACAAATCATAATTTTAAACTACTGTTATCCAGGTGTATCACTAAGAGACAATGATGAATACCTCCTTCTAAATAACTAAAGTAGAGCCTTTGTGAAAAGCTTGGAATTTTCTTCCTCTGGCCCAAGCCATAATTCAGGACTAGAGTGTTGAGGAACAATCAAAAGTTGTAGGCTCCTGTTCTGACATACTTTCTTTGGAAACAACTGACTCTATTCTTTCCTGGCACGATTAATCATTAACTTTAATAACTTTTTTATCCTGGCATTTAAGAAAGATGTGCATGGGCATATTCATAGGTGTCTGTTGCATTAATGAATGAATTACTTGAAAACTAGAAAATTCAATTTCCTAGTTTTAAGGTTACTCAATAATATGTTCACTAAAAATTCTAAGTAAATTTTGAGATGCATAGGTAGATTTTAGATATAGCTATAGATGCACAGATTAATTTTAAGTAAATAAGATTTTTTCATAGATTTTTTTCATAGATTTTCATAGATGTTTTTGATTTTATAAACTGTACTATATCTAAATTGTTTTGCCAAAACCCACAGACATACATTTCAGATTGTAATATGTTATTCAGTTCTAAAGTCATTGTGTTAGCATCTCTTTGTGCATGTGGCGTAATGTCTCAGTAAAAATGAGTAGGGAAAGTCTTCATATTAAGGCAATTATCTGTCACTCTTAATATTGGCAGACAAATAACTTTTGTTATATAATTCCATTACTTATATCAAAGCATCATTTTGAGGACAATTAATTTTAATACTTGATGATTATCACCACTTTGAGAACAAATTATACTGCTTTTTCTAATTCCATATAAATTATAAGAAAATAGTTGATTCATATTTGGTGCTATCTTTAATTTCTACTGAAACAATAGTTTTTGAATTTTTATTTGTCTACTTCTCTTAGTTTACTTTTTAAACATAATCACATCATAAAATGGACATTTCTACATCAAGTTTTTAAAAATGACGTAAAGCAAAGTTGTTTTTATAATCCTTAAGTGAATTAATTATACTTTGATTTTATTATTATACACTTTGATTTTATTATAAACTCTATTTACATTATGTAAAATTTATTCAGAATCCTAAATAGTAGGTAAAATTATGACTAAAAAAACAATGTTAATTATAATCATTAGTATACCTATAAATATTCATTTTCTCTTTATATAGCTAATAAATAATTGTCCAGATTTCACATATCCATGATTAGAAATAAGACACAAATAATTAACTATTCTGATTTCATTCATCAATAAGCAGAAAATAGAGTAAATAATATTTAGCTTATAATAATTTCACAACTCACACTAATGTTTATTTTAATATACCTGCATTTATCTCACATTTTCACTTATTCTTTAATCAACAGATAACCAACTGCAGTAATGAAGAGAATACAGTTAAGTAATAGTTAATGGAAGTGGAATTCCTATAGATAAAATTAGGTGGACTTAAGACCATTTTATAATTAACCTTACATAATAGTGGAAAATATTCAAACTGCCTTAGAGTAAAAATAAATGGAAAAAAAAAAACTTGAGGACATTTCCAAGAGAATTAAGGTCTCAATATGCCCAAAATAATTAAAATAAAATTAATAACAACTAAATTTAATGTAAATTTGTACCCTGACCTTTATATCACTCAGAATATACTTTAAATTGATATACTCCTTGGTTAATATAAAATGCAAAGTTGAGGTGAAAAACAAGATACCCAGAACATTTAAAAAATAAAAGATAAACAGTACTTAGGTTGTAGAAATTAAAATTGATTCTGGTGTCCAATTAACCCACAACTTGATGAATTCACAACTTGAGGAAATATTCAGCATATTAATTTGTTCTCATTTCTTTTTATTAATGAAATGGTTTCCAGGTATAAAACTGAATCTCTGGAACTCATTAAAATACTGATTAAGTGAGGACACATGATTTTGTTGTTAGTTTCAAACATAGAATGATGGATAAAATGAGGGATTCAAATTATTTCCTAATTTATTTTATTACTTAACTAGAACAAAATAAAATATTGTCTGTTCTAAGTCATTATATTAGTTTGACTATGTTTAATTTTAATTATGAGGCCAAAACTTATGTGTAATAATAGAGAAAATTTAAATTATGGGATAGTTTAAATATCAAAGTACATTAAAAAGTCTGTGGTTTTTAGGAGATGCCAATAATTAAATCAAATACATTTCTCTGCATAATTTTGATATATTAATCTTTAATATTTAAAGTCATAATTCAAGGAGTAAAATTGCTTTTCAGATCAGATCTGAATCCATAAATTACTCAGAATACATGAAAATATATAAAATACATTACAATACATACAATTCAAGGAAAAATGTTCTCACCAAAACCTCAGTAACTCTATACTCTTTTTACATAACAAATTTCTTTAAGCAGAGTGGAAAAATTTTATATGCATAAGTAAAAATAAAAAATAAATAAGAATCTACTAATGAATTGTTTTATCTTATAGATCAAAGACAAATTTAAGAAAATAATTAGCACAAACAACTGATCCTCAAAATTTGTGACTCTGCAAAATATCTTTCCTCTGTCTTTCAAAATATCTAATTGCTATGCTCACAGCAACTTATTTCAAACTCTAGCCATGTAACCCCATAAAAGATATAATGTCTAAGAAATTATGGCAAATGCATAATTCACTTTAATATTTTTTAATTTTTTTTTTAAATCTCATAAAATTATTGGAAACCCTTCCAATTTTTCCATGTTTTGGAACAGATTCAAAACAGAGAGATTTTTAATGAGATCTCTCTACTAGGATCATCTAGAGTTATAATCAATTGAACAGATATTACAAAATTTTAGGTGCAGCTTTGCCACAAATTTCTTCCAAATTTCTCTCAGTCTATTTTACTGAAAGTGTCCTGTGAATACTGAAGTAAATGATTTTCAGAATATTACTCCTCCAGTGAATCAAATTCTTGACAACATACCCATATTTTGAAGGCTTTTGATAGGTCCTCTGTTGTTTATTTATTTGCTTTTCCATTTATTCTTTGGTGAATGGTTAACAATCTTCCTAGGACTTCTTTTTACTCAGAGAATTAATGGTCCCAGAATCATCATGAAACAGTTCAATGTTGACTAAGGTACTGAGGTCCATTGCCTAAGATCTTAACCTGAAGTAGCTACACAGAAATAAGTGGAGTTCTTCTCTTTTCACAGATGATGAGTCTGATAATTTTCAAGAATCAAAAAAATGAATGTGGTTTATGTTTGACAAAATATTGTTTGCAAAAAGTAAAGACTTGTTTTGGCATTGTGTAATGAATCCAGAACTTTTGGGTTTGTCATTTCCCAAGTGTCAATACATAGGCCACTAGAACTTTTAAAGTCATTGAGGCCTTATAGGACCTTTTTAAGATATATATTTTTTATTAAAATATGGCCCAATTGAATAAGGTTGAGCCTTAATCTTGTTACTGGAGACTTTATGAAGGCAAAGCCACGTGGAAGAGAAAAAGCCAGAAAGCAATGGAAAGCAGGAGAGGGAAAAAAGACATCTCCATATAGTAGGAAAGCCGAGGAACCTCAACAATACCAGCTTTAGAATACCACTGTGCTCAGGGAGAAAGCAACAGGTGCGGAAGCCTTGATTTTACTCCTCTTAGCCTCAAAATCATGAAACAATAAATTCCCATTGTTCAAGCCAATCAATGTGTGATATTTGTCATAACAGTCTGGAAGCTAAGACACCATTCAATCAAATTCCCCATCCTTCATCTGTCTGAATTCTTTCTCCCCTGACATATCATAACTAAAAATGATCTTCGACCAAGGGTATTGAATATGCTGAAACGATTGTAAGTACTGATTTTTTGCTTTATCACAGTCTTCTTGAATTAATATACACATTTCACTCACTTCAACCTTTTTATCACTGAAAAATAATATAGAAAATACTTCTTATTTATTCTTCTTAAATAAAAAAGTTGTCCACATAGCTAATGCTTATATCTGAATTTCACTTCCATACGTCTCAAAGATATTCAACCTCTCTCTTGAAACTGCATCTAGCAACTTAATTTTTAAATATATTTTTAAATTATTTTTAAAAGATACATAGATCACACAAAATGCTATATTAAAAAATTTAGGAGGTTCCCGTATGTTCCATTCCCCACACCCCTCACTTTTCTCACATCAACAACTTCTTTCATTAGTATGGTACATTCATTACAATTGATAACTACATTTTGGAGGAATGATACACAGAATGGATTATAGTTTACATTGTAGTTTACACTCTCTCCCACTCCATTCAGTAGGTTATGGCAGGATATATAATCTCCTGCTTCTGTCCCTGCAATATTATTCAGGACAACTCCAAGTCCCAAAAAGGCACCCATATCACCTTCTTTTCCTTCTCCCTGCTTTCAGCAACTTCCATGGCCACTGTCTCCACATCAATGACATAATTTCTTCCATTGCTAGAGTCACAATCATTTATTATAGTAGAATACCAGTAAATTCACTCTAATACATATTTTGTTCCTCCATCCTGAGGACCCTGGGGTAGGGATGCCCACTCCACCTCTTAATTGAGAGGGAGCTTTGATCTCACATGGCTGGTGGATGGTTCTCTCTTGCCTGCAGCTCTAGACTCTTGGTTCCTTGATGTGGTGGCTGCCCATCCATCCTTACTTCCCTGTCAGCTGACCTGAGTAAGTCCAATGAACTGGAGTATAGGTGCTGCAACACTGCTGAGGCTCAGGGTCCAGTTGGTACATGGACATCCCAGAGATTCAAGTCTTCTGAACATACACCAACCCCAGTGCCAAGCACTGGTTCAATAAGTAGGACCCACTGGCAAGGCTCTGAATTCTGGAGCCATCTGCCATGATCATAGGACCTGGGTGCCTCCATATCCCTCAGGAGCACCACTTCCTGAGGTTGTATCTACTTTCCCTTTCTCTGAGATCCTGCTGAGATGTACATAAGTACAGATTTTATCTGATATAAAATCAGAAGATTTTAAATAACTCTTGTATCACTTCTCTGAAAGTACTCCCTATATTTTTACCTTCATGTCAAAAAATCCAGGGAGAGTTTAGTTCCCATATTATTTGACTTCTCAGCAGATTTTGTCCCTTTTCAACACTTTAGCCATTTGGCAATACACTTCTCATTAGTGTCCATCACACAGTATTCTCTTTGTTTTTTTGTTGTTGCTGTTCTGACTCTTTTTCTAGATGTTAATATACTCCCTGCATGTTAATATTTATAAATCCTTCAACTATTATTGCACACTATCTCCTCTTCTAAACTTATACTCTTTCCCTAGGTAATCTTACAAAAACATACATACACACACACCAACAATGCATTTCTTAATCAACTGTCTGTTCACCAGACCTTTTTATCCAACTACCTGCTTGACATATTTTCTTGAATTGTCTAGAATTACCTGAAGCAAACTCAACTTCCCCAGTTGTGAACTAAAGACACCTACCCCAGTACGCTGACTTTCCCAATGAATGACACTATCCATTCAGTAGCAATTTCAGGAGCTTAACATCTTGCCATAATGCTTTCCCTTCTTTGCTTCACTCTGATCACCAATCAATGTCAATTTTAGGTGCTAAATATCTCTAACCTTTGAATTTCTCCACCTGTTCACCTTAATTCTAGTTAAAACTATGACTCTTCCCTGAAGTACTGTCACAGAATCAAACTAGTCAACTGGCATCAAATATACTTCTGGCCTAATGTGTTCTTCATATAGTTTCAGAGTTCTCTTTCTAAAGTAAGGAGCTATCCAAGCTCACGGCCTGCATAAATTCCTTTACTTCCTTTTTTGGTAAGGATAAATGTGGAACTTCTAAATTTGGCCAGAAATATCCTCTATTGTCTGTTACTCTCCCTTCTTCTCTCATTGAATTATATCACCACTCTGCATTCCAAACACAAGGTCTCTTTAAGTTCTTACACACACCATGTTCTCACCTGTAGTAAGTTCAACTTGAGGATCTAAAAGTTGACTCCAAAATTAAGTGACCATTAGTTCACAGGAACAGACAAGTGTACTTATTGGCTGACTACACTATGACAGATTTGCAGTGGGAAGGGCAGTCTCCACAGCACGAAATGTTCAGAGTCCATTGACATGAGGTAATCAGCAGAGGGAGTACTGTGTGGGATAGGAATTAGGAAGTAAGTGTGGAGTTAAAAAAACAAATTTAGAAGCTATTTTAATAGGCATATAAAGAGCTCTTCATCTGCAATGGGATGGTAGTGATGAGTTAATGAGAAGAGATTGAATGCAGGGAGTATTTTGAGAATAAAATGAACAGGATTTACTGATGCATTAGATTGTGAGTCAGAAAAAAAATTTAATGAAAATTTCATGAAACTTTAAAAATCCATATCTGCTTTTATATTACCTTTCCAGTACATAATTCCTTTCTCATCTTATGGGGGGAAAAATTGTGTTTTTTATTTTCATTTTTCGTCCTTCAAATGACCATATCTTTATCCACTGATTTAATCAATGACAGTTTCTATTTTTGGTCTTTATTTCATTATTGTCCTTTTTTACAAAAATATACTTTTATTTCTGTTTCTGTTCTTTTTTTTTTTTTTTTTTTTTTTTTTTAATTTTTTTATTTTTTATTGACTTTGTAATAATATTACATTAAAAATATATATGTGAGGTCCCATTCAACCCCACCCCCCCACCCCCCCTCTCCCCCCCCCCCAACAACACCCGTTCCCATCATCATGACACATCCATTGGATTTGGTAAGTACATCTTTGGGCACCTCTGCACCTCATATACATTGGTTCACATCATGGCCCATACTCTCCTCTATTCCATCATGTAGGCCCTGTGAGGATTTACAATGTCCGGTGATTACCTCTGAAGCACCATCCAGGGCAGCTCCATGTCCCGAAGACGCCTCCACCTCTCATCTCTTCCTGCCTTTCCCCATACCCTTTGTCCATTATGTTCACTTTTCCCAATCCAATGCCACCTCTTCTATGTGGACACTGGATTGGTTGTGTCCATTGCACCTTTATGTCAAGAGGAGGCTCAGATTCCACCTGGATGCTGGATGCAATCCTCCCATTATCAGTTGTAATCACTCTAGGCTCCATGGTGTGGTGGTTGTCCTTCACCTCCATCTTAGCTGAGTGTGGTAAGTCCAATAAATCAGATTGTAGGTGCTGGAGTCTGTTGAGGCTCAGGATCTGGCTATCACATTGTCAGTCCAGAGATTCAAATCCCCTAAATATATCTTAAACCCCAACATTAACTGCACCTCCAGCACATTAGCATGAAAGTCTTATGAAGGGAGATCCCATCTGAGTCCAGATTCATCACACATAAACTCCATTTCCAAAGAGGGGCCATCTGCCCTGGTAGTTAACCCCATCGGCCATGACCATAACTCCCATGGGTCTCTTTAGCCCTCAAAGGAACCAATATCTGGGGGTTGTATCTGCTTTATCTGTCTCTCTGACTCTGCTCAGTTGTGCATGAGGGCAAACCTTCTGCCAGCCTCCAGACTCTTTTTTAGAAACTCGTAGCCATATAAACTCATTTCTCCTTTCCATTTCCCCCTTACTTTAGGTCAAACAGCATTTTAAAGTCATGGTATTTTATGTAGACATGGATATTCTGCTGATCCGCATTGAACCTTCCGTATAAGGTCATTTTCCAGTTGCATCATCAGTTGGTAGTTGATAGTGGTCCCTCGTTGCCAGGGAGGCTCATCCCCGGGTGTCATGTCCCACGCTGGGGGGAAGGCATTGCATTTACATGCTGAGTTTGGCTTCGAGACTGGCCACATTTGAGTAACATGAAGGCTGACAGAAGGAAATTCCCAGGCACAAAGTTGCTCTAGGCCTTGTTATTATTTTGGGTTTATCAGCTCACAAGCATAGTCATTAGTATCAGGGGCTCACTGTTGAACCCTCACTCCCTCCCGGTCCCCACCACTGTACCTGGGAGACTGTCGCTGCTCCCCTAGGGACCACGACAGAGCACCACTGGCCGGGAACCCAGTACCCCCCCTACTGTGGTTTTTAATTGTTGCCACTATGAGTATATCCAAACATTACCATGCACCCTGGACATATGTTCTGTACAGCTCCCTGTCAGTCATATATCATCTGTCATTGGTATCCCATACCAGTATCCCTCCATTGCCATTGTTGAAACACTCTGTGATCCAGAACTCCCCGAAATTTGAAGCCCAATATAATGTCATGGTCCCTTACTAGGGAATGGCATATAGCGATGAGTTTAAAGGATAGATAAAGAACTTGGATAAAGTTAGATAAAGAACTTAGATAAAGAATGTTGACTTGAAAAAATTCCACATCCTATTTTTTTTCCCCCCCCCCCCCTAATTATTCAGCTTTTCTTCACAGGAGTCCTAGACCACAGCAATGTATATATATAATATACAGCACTCCCACACATCCACCAGAAAACCTTTTCCCTTCCACAGTGATACTCTTACGCCCTATTCATATCATATTTACTTAAAGTGATGTACAGAGTCTGAGACATTAGCTTTCTAACAAGGTGACATCTGTATTTACATTATGGTGCATACTTTAGGATACACAGTTCTTTACATTTTTAGTTATCCTATGTTTTACATTATGGTTTACATTATCAGTCTGTCATCTCCTATATGTTATGGTGTAATATTACATGTTTTATATCCATCCTTGTGTACTCTCAAGAAACTCCTCTCTTACCCCCCATTTACTTTGGTTCCACACATTTAACGTCCATTTTCCCTTCCACCTTAGTGCCCTCAGTGATAGCCAACCTCCGTTTCCTGAGGAGCCACTTCCAGAGATAGATGGAATAGTGTTCAGGGCCTAACTTGCTCAACTGCCCCAATGCCCTGGGAGCCACCCTTTCTCTCGAGGGATACAGTTCCCTCTATTGGATGGCATTAGTCCTCCCCAGGATGTGGGTCCACCCCCACTCTCACTACTTGGGTTTCTACCCCATGGTGTCACCCACTCTGGCAGAATGAGCATTTAGACATTCCCCAGGAGCCCGTCCTGCATCAGACCCTCCCCTCCGAGCATTCTAAACAGGTAACCCTCTTTATTATATTTTGATATGATTTTCTCGGCATTTTACTCTCCACCAACACCTGACCCTCTCCTGGTTCGTATGCTACCCCTCCCTCCCCCCACTTTTGGGCAACGTTACCCACCCGTCCCTCCCCAGCCACCCTCAAACCCGCAAAGCCCCAAGCAAAGGCAACCCCTTGCCCCCCTTTTATCTCTTCTTTGTGTTCATACTTACCACCATCTCGTCTTAAATTCCACCCCTGCAGACATCGGCTCATATCCTTCCTCCACCCTCCGATTTCCTGCAAGCCTATCGTTCAGTCTCTTGCTATCTAGGGCAGCTTGTTTATTTCATATCATTGAGGTCATGTAGTATTTGTCCTTCAATGTCTGGGTTGCTTCACTCAACATAAGGTTCTCAAGATTCATCCATGTTATCACATGTGTTTGTAGTGTGTTTGTTCTTACAGCCGAGTAGTATTCCATTGTGTGTATATACCACATTTTATTGATCCACTCGTCTGTTGATGGGCATTTGGGTTGATTCCAACTTTTGGCAATAGTGAACAATGCTGCTATGAACATTGGTGTACATATATTGGTTTGTGTTCTTGTTTTCAGTTCTGCTGGGTATATTCCCAGCAGTGGTATTGCTGGGTCATATGGCAAATCTATGGCTAGTTTTTTGAGAAACCGCCATACTGTTCTCCAGAATGGTTGGATCCTTCTGCATTCCCACCAGCAGTGGATGAGTGTTCCCCTTCCTTCACATCCTCTCCAGCACTTGTATTCTTCTGTTTTTTTCATAGCTGCCAATCTTATGGGTGTAAGATGGTATCTCATTGTGGTTTTGATTTGCATTTCCCTGATAGCTAGAGATTTGGAACATTTTTTCATGTGCTTTCTTGCCATTTGTATTTCTTCTTCGGAGAAGTGTCTGTTTAAGTCTTTTTCCCATTTTTTAAATGGATTGTTTATCTTTTTATTTTCAAGATGTAGGAGTTCTTTATATATGCAAGTTATAAGTTTCTTATCAGATATATGATTGCCAAATATTTTCTCCCACTGTGTGGGCTCCCTTTTTACTTTCTTGACAAACTCCTTTGAGGTGCAGAAGGCTTTAATTTTGAGGAAGTCCCATTTATCTATTAGTTCTTTTGCTGCTCGTGCTTTTGGTGAGATATTCATAAATCCATTACCTATTACAAGGTCCTGTAGATGTTTCCCTACACTGCTTTCTAAGGTTTTTATGGTCTTGGCTTTTATATTTAGGTCTTTGATCCATCTTGAGTTGATCTTTGTATAAGGTGTGAGATGGTAATCCTCTTTCATTCTTCTACATATGGCTATCCAGTTCTCCAGACACCATTTGTTGAATAGGCCACTCTCTCCCAGTTGAGAGGGTTTGGTGGCTTTATCGAATATTATGTGGTTGTATATGTGAGGTTCTATATCAGAGCTTTCAATTCGATTCCATTGGTCTATATGTCTCTCCTTATGCCAATACCATGCTGTTTTCACCACCGTAGCTTTATAGTATGTTTTGGTCAGGTAGTGTGATTCCTCCAATTTCGTTTTTCTTTTTCAGTATGTCTTTGGCTATTCGGGGTCTCTTTCCTTTCCAAATAAATTTCATAGTTAGTTTTTCTAATTCCTTAAAGAAGGCTGCATTAATTTTTATTGGGATTGCATTGAATGTGTAGATCAATTTTGGTAGGATAGACATCTTAATAATGTTCAGTCTTCCTATCCATGAACAAGGAATAGTCTTCCATTTATTTAGGTCTTCTTTGATTTCCTTGAACAATCTTGTATAGTTCTCAGTGTATAAGTTCTTTACCTCTTTAGTTAAATTTATTCCTAAGTATTTGATTTTTTTATTTACTATTGTGAATGGTATTTGTTTCTTGATTTCCTCCTGATCTTGCTCATTATTGGTGTACAGAAATGCTACTGATTTTTGCGCATTGATCTTATAACCTGCGACTTTACTAAACTCATTTATGAGTTCTAGAATCTTCGTTGTAGATCTCTCAGGGTTTTCTATGTATAGGATCATGTCATCTGCAAATAATGAAATTTTGACTTCTTCCTTTCCAATTTGAATGCCTTTTATTTCTGGTTCTTGCCTCAGTGCTCGAGCAAGTACTTCTAAGACAATGTTAAATAGGAGCGGCGACAGTGGGCATCCTTGTCTTGTTCCTGAGTTTAGAGGGAAGGAGTCTAGGATTTCTCCATTGTAAACAATATTGGCTTTAGGTTTTTCATATATACTCTTTATCATGTTCAAAAAATTTCCTTGTATTCCAATCATTTGGAGTGTTTTTATCAAGAAAGGGTGCTGTATTTTGTCAAATGCTTTTTCTGCATCAATAGATATAATCATGTGATTTTTTTCCTTCAATCTGTTTATATGGTGTATTACGTTGATTGATTTTCTTATGTTGAACCATCCTTGCATACCTGGGATGAATCCCACTTGGTCGTGGTGTATAATTCGTTTAATGTGTTGTTGAATACGATTAGCAAGTATTTTGTTAAGTATTTTTGCGTCTAGGTTCATTAGAGAAATTGGTCTGTAATTTTCCTTTCTTGTGATGTCTTTGTTTGGCTTTGGTACTAGGGTAATGTTGGCATCATAGAAGGAGTTGGGTAATGTTCTTTCTGTTTCGATGGTTTGGAATAGTTTCAGCAGGATTGGTGTCAGTTCTTTCCGGAATGTTTTATAGAATTCACCTGTGAAGCCATCTGGCCCTGGGCTCTTCTTAGTTGGGAGATTTTTAATAACTGATTCTATCTCTCTGCTTGTGATTGGTTTGTTAAGATCATCAATTTCTTCTTTTGTCAATATGGGCTGTTTATGTGTTTCTAGGAATTTGTCCATTTCCTCTAGATTGTCATTTTTGTTGGAATATAGTTTTTCAAAATATCCTCTTATGATAGTCTTTATTTCTGTGGGGTCAGTGGTGATATCGCCTTTCTCATTTCTTATTTTGTGTATTTGCATCTTCTCTCTTTTTTTCTTTGTTAGTGTTGCTAAAGGTTTGTCAATTTTGTTAATCTTCTCAAAAAACCAGCTCTTGGTCTTGTTTATCTGTTCAAGTGCTTTCTTATTTTCTATTTCATTTAGTTCTGCTCTTATCTTTGTTATTTCCTTCCTTCTTCTTCCTGTTGGGTTACTTTGTTGTTGTTTTTCTAATTCCTTCAAATGTGCAGTTAGTTCTTCAATTTTTGCTCTTTCTTCTTTTTTGATATATGAATTTATGGCTATAAACTTCCCTCTCAGTACTGCTTTTGCTGCATCCCATAAATTTTGGTATGTTGTGTTATCATTATCATTTGTTTCAAGGTAGTCATTGATTTCTTTTGAGATTTCCTCTTTGACCCACTGTTTTTCTAAGAGTGTGTTGTTTAATTTCCAAATCGTGGTGTGAAATCTGGGCTTCTTTCCCTTGCAAATCTCCAGCTTGACTCCACTGTGGTCAGAGATAATGTTTTGTATGATTTCAATCTTTCTGAATTCGTTCAGCCTTTCTTTGTGGCCTAGCATATGATCTATCTTGGAGAATGATCCATGTGCACTTGAGAAAAATGTATATCCTGCTGTGTTTGGGTGTAGCGATCTATATATGTCTATTAGATCGAGCTCCTCTAATATACTATTCAGATGTTTTGTGTCTTTGGTGATTCTCTTTTGAGATGTTCTGTCCAGAATTGATAGTGGTGTATTAAAATCCCCCACTATAATTGTAGATGTATCTATTCTTTCACTTAGTTTTTCCAGCGTTTGCCTGACGTATTTAGAGGCACCCTTGTTAGGGGCATAGATATTTATGATTGTTCGATCTTCTTGACAGATTTTCCCTTTGACTAAAATGTAGTATCCTTCTTTGTCTCTCACAATTGTTTCACATTTAAAGTCTATTTTGTCTGATATTAATATAGCTACTCCTGCCTTTTTTTGGTTATTGTTAGCTTGTATGATTGTTTTCCAGCCTTTCACTTTCAATCTCCATGCGTCTCTGGGTCTAAGATGTGTCTCTTGTAGACAGCATATGGATGGGTCATATTTCCTTATCCAGTGTCCCAGTCTGAATCTTTTGATAGGTGAGTTTAATCCATTGACATTCAGTGTTATTACTATCAAGGAATTATTTGTGTTAGCCATATTTTGATTGGATTTGTGTTTGTCATATTTTGTTTGTATATTTTTTTTGTCTTTTTTGTTGTTGTTGTTGGTCTTATACTCTCCTCCAACTTTGCCTTTCCTGTTTTTTCCTTTCTTCCTGCAGAACTCCCTTTAGAATTTCTTGAAGGGGAGGTTTCTTGTTGGTATACTCTTTCAGTTTCTGTTTGTCTGCGAATATTTTGAACTCTCCATCATGTTTGAATGCTAGTTTAGCTGGGTAGAGTATTCTTGGTTGGAAATTTTTTTCCTTTAGTACCTTGACTATATCATACCACTGTCTTCTTGCCTCCATGGTTTCAGAAGAGAAATCAGCACTTAATCTAATTGAGCTTCCCTTGTATGTGATGGTTTTCTTTTCTCTTGCTGCTTTTAGGATCTTCTCTTTGTCTTGAGCATTGGATAATTTGACAAGTATATGTCTTGGGGTGGGCCTGTTGGGGTTTATGACTTGTGGAGTGCGCTGTGCTTCTTGGATATGTACATCTGTCTCTTTCAGTAGATTTGGGAAGTTTTCAGTCATTATTTCCTGCAACACTCTTTCTGACCCCTTTCCCTTCTCTTCACCTTCTGGAATGCCTATAATACGTATGTTTGAGCGTTTTGCATTGTCATTCAGGTCCCTAAATCCTAATTGGATTTTTTCTATCTTCTTATTGACCCCTTCTACTATCTGTTTGATTTCTGATGTACTGTCTTCCACATCACTAATTCTCTGCTCTGTCTCTTCTAGTCTGCTGATATTTGCTGCAAGTGTATTTTTGATTTCTTGAACTGTGGTGTTCATTCCCATCATATCTGTTATGTTTTTGCGTATGTCTGCAATTTCCCCTCCAAGTGATGTCTTCATGTTGTTAACCTCTTTCATTACTGCATCAAATTTGTCAGTGATAAATGTTCTGAGATCTTTCATTGCTTGTGCCAAGTTTTGCTCCCCTTCGTGATTATTGGTTTGTTGATTGGATTCAGCCATGTTTTCCTGATTATTGGTTTGGTTCGTAGATTTTTGTTGCTTTCTGGTCATCTCTTTATTTTGATGAATTTAATCAGTTCTTTAGCTTCTTTGTCTGCTCTTGGAGGTTAATTAGTTGTTATTTTTGCACAGGTGTTATATCTTCTCTTTGTCACTTTTTTCTTCTTATTCTAGTTACTTGTTGTTGGTTAAGTTCACTTTAGAGGAAAGTATTAGTGTTGGGGAAAGGCAATTGTGTAAGCAAGGGAAAAGTGTAAAGTTGTATTGGTGATGTATGTTAATAAAGCAGGAATATGAGATCTGGAAGGATGGAGGTTAGATTCATGTAGATTGTATAGAGTTATAGCTGTAGGTAGAGTACCTTTTATGAAGTTGATGACTGAATTTGGGAGGAATATGGTATGAACTACACAGCTATTGTTTTCATGAGAGAGGGAAAAAGAAAAGAAAGGTAATAGTTTCAAGAGTGGATAATAGACAGAAAACAGAACAAAGGTATTAGAAATTAAGAGTTAGACACTTTGTGGATCAAAGAACGGGAGGTGGGGGGTGGAATATAGGAGAGACAGTAGATGATAGTGGATATCAAGATGCAGGGGAAGGGGGATAGTGTAGGTAGCCTAAATCAGTTCACACAGAAATGAGGCAGTGGAGGATGGGAAAACCCAGCAAATGTGAGGTGTTCCCTGTAGCACCTATTGTATACTTGAATTAAAGTAAAAATAAGTGGAAGATGAGGGACAAGAGGGAAAGAGAAAACCGAAAAAAAAACAAAAACAAAAAAAAAAAAAACAAACTAATTATAATAGAGAAAAAAGAAAGGCAAGAAGAAAGGAAGAAAAAAAAAGAGGATGGGCAAACGGTGGGGAACGGATAGGGAGAAGAGAGATACAGGTACACACGTGTCACAATTGCAACACTATCTAAAACAACAACTTCCCCCCGCTTTGCCCTAAAACCCCCCCGTCTGTCTGCCCAAATGGGTCTGCAAGCACCTCCCTTCCCACAAACCCCCAATAGGCCGCCCAGGGCCCACGAACTCCCCAGTACTGCAGATGCTCAAAAAAAAAAAAAAAAAAAAAAAAAAATTTAAGTAAAATTAAAAAAAAAAAAAAAAACAAACAAACAAACAAACAAAAAAAAAAAAACAAAAAAAAACAGAAACCCCTCCGCAGGCCCGGCTCTGCCCGCCGCGGAGGCTTGGACCGGCTCTGCCCGGCTCCTCACGCCGCCTTGGCCTGGCCTGGCTCCGCCCAGCTCCGCTCGCTACAGCGGCCCAGCCGGCTCCGGCATCCACCTCCCGCCACCGCGGCCTGGACCGGCCCTGCCCGGCTCCGTACCCGCCGCGGCCTGACCCGGGCCCGCCCGGCTCCAAACGCTACCGCGGCCCGCAGCCGGGGCCTGCACCGGCCCCGCCCGGCTCCAAGCGCTACCGCGGCCCGCAGCCGGGGCCTGCACCGGCCCCGCCCGGCTCCAAGCGCTACCGCGGCCCGCAGCCGGGGCCTGCACCGGCCCCGCCCGGCTCCAAGCGCTACCGCGGCCCGCAGCCGGGGCCTGCACCGGCCCCGCCCGGCTCCAAGCCCTACCGCGGCCCGCAGCCGGGGCCTGCACCGGCCCCGCCCGGCTCCAAGCGCTACCGCGGCCCGCAGCCGGGGCCTGCACCGGCCCCGCCCGGCTCCAAGCGCTACCTCGGCCCGCAGCCGGGGCCTGCACCGGCCCCGCCCGGCTCCAAGCGCTACCGCGGCCCGCAGCGGGGGCCTGCACCGGCCCCGCCCGGCTCCAAGCGCTACCGTGGCCCGCAGCCGGGGCCTGCACCGGCCCCGCCCGGCTCCAAGCGCTACCTCGGCCCGCAGCCGGGGCCTGCACCGGCCCCGCCCGGCTCCAAGCGCTACCGCGGCCCGCAGCCGGGGCCTGCACCGGCCCCGCCCGGCTCCAAGCGCTACCGCGGCCCGCAGCCGGGGCCTGCACCGGCCCCGCCCGGCTCCAAGCGCTACCGCGGCCCGCAGCCGGGGCCTGCACCGGCCCCGCCCGGCTCCAAGCGCTACCGCGGCCCGCAGCCGGGGCCTGCACCGGCCCCGCCCGGCTCCAAGCGCTACCGCGGCCCGCAGCCGGGGCCTGCACCGGCCCCGCCCGGCTCCAAGCGCTACCGCTGCCCGCAGCCGGGGCCTGCACCGGCCCCGCCCGGCTCCAAGCGCTACCTCGGCCCGCAGCCGGGGCCTGCACCGGCCCCGCCCGGCTCCAAGCGCTACCGCGGCCCGCAGCCGGGGCCTGCACCGGCCCCGCCCGGCTCCAAGCGCTACCGCGGCCCGCAGCCGGGGCCTGCACCGGCCCCGCCCGGCTCCAAGCGCTACCGCGGCCCGCAGCCGGGGCCTGCACCGGCCCCGCCCGGCTCCAAGCGCTACCGCGGCCCGCAGCCGGGGCCTGCACCGGCCCCGCCCGGCTCCAAGCGCTACCGCGGCCCGCAGCGGGGGCCTGCACCGGCCCCGCCCGGCTCCAAGCGCTACCGCTGCCCGCAGCCGGGGCCTGCACCGGCCCCGCCCGGCTCCAAGCGCTACCTCGGCCCGCAGCCGGGGCCTGCACCGGCCCCGCCCGGCTCCAAGCGCTACCGCGGCCCGCAGCCGGGGCCTGCACCGGCCCCGCCCGGCTCCAAGCGCTACCGCGGCCCGCAGCCGGGGCCTGCACCGGCCCCGCCCGGCTCCAAGCGCTACCGCGGCCCGCAGCCGGGGCCTGCACCGGCCCCGCCCGGCTCCAAGCGCTACCGCGGCCCGCAGCCGGGGCCTGCACCGGCCCCGCCCGGCTCCAAGCGCTACCGCGGCCCGCAGCCGGGGCCTGCACCGGCCCCGCCCGGCTCCAAGCGCTACCGCGGCCCGGCCCGGCCTGGCTCAGCCCCACCGAGCGGGGCTAGATGCCTCGTCTCCGCCTACCCAAGAAGGGAATCCTCTGCAGGTAGCTGGGATCTCCGTGTATATTTCACAGACGAATCCTCTCTGTTACCTTCCCTCCAAATCGATGTCCAGACACCTCCGGACCAGCAAAAATCCCGAAACAATCCGGTCCCAAAGAGTCTCCAACGCCACCCAGCCGATTCCCTGCAGAAGACTCTAACAGGGATGTTCACTCAGCCGCCATCTTGCCCCCTCTCTCTGTTTCTGTTCTTATTCTTCTTCCCTTAAATTTCTGATTAATTAAAACATGATTTTTTTATCTTACTTTATTATTAGCCATTTGTCAAATAATTGCTAATGAGTAAAACAGCTAAGTTTGTTACAGCATCTTTGGCATAGTCTGTCTTCAAAATATTTATTAATGAGTTTCGACATTTCAAATACAAGGTGTCTCTGAATTCTGCTCAAGTCCCATCAGAGCTCTCCATATATTAATTGGTTCATTAGACTGAAAGTCAGGTGTTCGAAAATGGCTGAGCAATTAGGGATAAAATACTGTTCGCTTCCTTGATTTACCATATTTGAGTCCAATATAATTCCCTTTATTTACTCATCTCTCCATTATGATACTACCAGCCATATTAGTATATGAATTTCTGCTATTGCCTCAATGGGAAAACAATCTATAATATAATATGTTGTGGGTATTTCTTATATACCTTAAAATGTAGAATTTCTGATTTGCAGTACCATGGGCAGAAGATTTAGTAGAATTCTAGTTCTGACTCAGAATATATCATGTAGCAAAGTCATGACAAAGATAATATGAAAAACTTGAACCAAACACATTAAATATGGTCATAAAAAGAGATAGTCAATTATGACTTTGGAAAAGCCATCATAAGGCTAAGAAGATTGTTGGTATAAAAAGCTAATCTGTTTCTATTACTGACTAAGGTGTATGATAATTATATTTATGTTATCAAGGGTGAGCAGGCAAAAGATATAAAAGAGTTAAGAACAGATGAACCAATCTTAGTGTTATCTAATATATATCTGCCTTCTACAGAAAAGCATTAAGAGAAAGAGCAATGTTGTTACTCTACTGTGAAATGGAAATTATGAAATTTTTAAGTTGTGCCAATAGAAGCAAAGAGAAGTGGAGAGATGGGTGAAATTGATCACTCTAAGCAGCTGGTTTCAGTAATTCAGTCTGTTCAAAATAAATGTTTATGATAGAAAATCAGTAGCACATGCAAGTTGCTAAGTTATGAATGTGGGAAGCAACTCCCTTCTAAAATACTTTATCAGAATTTTTTTTTGAAATAGTATGCTACAGAAGAACGGTGTTTGTTTAATAGATAAATAATTGCTAATAACAGATCATATGTAGTTAATTCTATTTTTCCAAAATTCTATAGGTATAAAATATAGAAACAACAGCATTCTTGATATAAAACTGTGCATCATAGGATAATACAATTTAAAAATAATCAATAATTATAACCACATATTAGAAACCCAAAGTTCATTTATATTACATTTTACACTTGCATTTATAAAAGTTTAAAACTTGAAAGTATACATTTTGGTAATCATTGTATTATTTTTTAGATAGCTTATTTAAAAATCATATTTCTATTTCCAACTATTTTCACTACTTCTGGGAACCCCTTGCCTGAGTGTGACTGTGAGGAGGATGTAGAAAGCAATGTCCATCTTATTAATGTGAAGATAATGAAGTTTTATCATTTAATTTATAAATTTACTATTTCAAAATTTAAAAGACACATATTTAAGACTTCTGGGGAAGATAATGGAGTAGGGAGCTCCAGAATCCAGTCCTTCCACTTAAACAACTATTAAACAGGCAGAAACCGTCTGAAACAACTATTTAGAAACTCAGGAGGCCAGAAGAACAATGCATAGCATCTAGGGAAGAGCAGGAGGAAGATGCTGATAAATTAGGGTAATAAACAATACATTTCTCTCCTCATGTGGTGGCTACTGATGTCCATCCCATGCTCAGGGCAGCCCTTCATGGGTTCCAGTCCCTGGATAGTTTACTGGTGACAGAAATGGACATAAAAATCCTCTTTACCAAAAACAAGAGTGGACATGTCTGTTCACAGATCACAAATTTTGATTAGTGAATTCAATCACTGGCAGTCCTGCCATGAGGCTAGCTATTGTTTCAATTCATCCTGGAAAGTGGGGGAGGCAGTGGAGATTTAAAGATGCAGCTCATGCTCAGGGCAGTGGGGGTCAGTAAGCTGAAGGGCAGCCTTTATCGAGTAGACCAGGAAAGCTCAGCTGTGGCGAGCCATCAGAGAAGATTTTGTCACCCTTCCCAACCTCCTCCACAGGAAACTTTGGAGCTGGTCTGTACCCCATTCTTGGGTCCCTGGCCTTTTTGGTTGGAAAAAAACTAACTTGTGAAAGTCCTTTCCTGGATAACCATCCTCTTAGAATATTTCCCTCCAAGAAAAAGCAGTTTGAGACAATAAAAAGAGTATAAAATACTATAGAGGCTGATAGACTGGGAAAAAGGCCCGACACAGGACTTGAAATAATTAATCAAAGATGTTTAAAAAAAAATTCCCTAAATCAATTTAAGGAGATGAAGGAAAATATGGTTAATGAGGTACAAACCATTAAGAAAATATTGGGTGAGCCTAAGGAAGAATTTAAAAGCATGACTAGAAAAGTAGAGCTTATAAGAAAGAAAGGCGCAATGGATGAGATTAAAAATGCATTAGGGATATATAACAACATATTTTAAATGACAGAGAAAAATATAGTGAATTAGAAGACAGAAAGACAGAACAGCTGAAATTGAGAAAAAAGAAAACCCAGAAGACCATGTAGAGAAAAGAAAGGGGAAAAAAGTGAGAAGGGGCTTAGTGAACTGAAGAATGCATGAAGTACAACATACTTATCATGGGAGTTCTGGAAGGAAAAGAGATGGGAAAGGGGGCAGAAAGAATATTTGAGGAAGTAATGGTCAAAAATCCCCACTCTTATGAAAGACATAAATATATACAATGTACTTCATTCACAATAAATCTGAGTAGACCTACTTTGAATGTCAAATGCCAAAGATAAAGACAATTCTGAAAACAGCAAGAAAAATTCATCCATCTCATACAAGCAGCATCTAATAAAATTTAGTAAGGATTTCTCATCAGAAACCATGGAGGTGAGAAGACAATGCTATGATAAATATAAAATATTGAAAGAAAAAATCTGTCAGCCATTTTCCTTCAAAAATCTGAGGGTGATTTTGAATATTCACAGATAATCAGAAACTAAGAGAGTTCCTAACAAGGGGATGACACTAAAAGAAATGTTAAAGAGAGTTTAGCAATGTGAAAGGAAAAATCAAGAGTGAGAGGGTTGGAAGAGAAGTTAGAAATGAAGATTATCAGACAGGGTAACCGAAAGGGCAAAAAGACAGTCAAAAATAAGATATGATGCATGAAATCCAAAGGATACAATGGTCAAAGTAAGTAATTACTTAACAGTAATAATATTGAATGCTAATGAATTAAACTCCCCAATCAAGACACAGATCGACAGAATGTATTTTAAAAAGATATGACTCATCAATATGCTGTCTACAAGAGATTAAGCTTAGACTCAAGGATACAAATAAGCTGAAAATGGCAGTTTGGATAAAGATCTTTCACACAAGCAGTAACCAAAAAAGACCAGGGGTAGCTATACTAATATCAGACAAAACATACTTTAAAAGATAAAAATGTTATAAGAGATGCATAAAACCATTAATATTAATAAAAGGAGCAATCCAGTTGGAAAAAAAATTATAAATATCTGTGCATCTAACCAGGGTGCCCCAAAATACATGAGGCAAACTATGGCAAGGAAGGAAGAAATACACATCTCTGCAATAATAGTTGGAGACTTCAATACACCACTCATATCATTAGGTAGAACAACTAGACAGGATCAACAAGGAAATAGAACTCAAAACACCTGATAAACAAGCTTTACCTAACAGACATATATAAAATATTGCCCCTTAAAACTGCAGGAGAAGCATTCTTCTCATGTACTCTGAAACACTTCCTAGGATAGACCTTATGTTGGGTAACAAAACAGGTCTGAATGAAATAAAAAAGAATGAAATAGAGAGAGTACTTTCTCTGGTCATAATGAAACAAAGCTGGAAATCAATAATAGGAGGTGTTTTAGTTTGCTAAAGGCAATTTACCAGATATATGTCAGCTATTGTTATGGGAAGTTAAGTTAAAAACTTACAGTTCTGGGACCATGGAAGTGTTCAAATCAAGGTGTCACCAAGAGATGCTCAATAAATTGCAGCTGTGAGCATTCAGGCACAAGACAGGACACAATGTTAGTCTGCTGTCCTCTCCCCTCTCTTCCAGGCTTTATCTCTTCAACATCAAGCTGCTCCATGCGCCTAACCTCCCAAAGGCCTCTTTCCATGTCTCTGTTCTGTGATGATTCCAAGCTCTGGCTTCCTGATCTCTCCTTCTGTCTCTGAGGCTTTTTCTTTCCTGTGTACCTCTGTATTAAGTCCTCTATTTATAAAGGACTCCAGTAAGAAGACTAAGACCCATCCTGGGGCATGCCTCACTGAAGCAATAAAATAAAAGTGCCCCCAACTGAATCCAATCCAACCAAAAAAATCCCAGACCAACAAGATTGGGTTATCTCCAAGAACAGTCTGATCCAAAGAAAGCATCAGACTGTCATAGCTGGAAAATGGGAAATTTTGCAAATATGTAGAGGATAAACAACCACACTCTTTAGCAATCAGTATGTCAAAGAAGAAATTTCAAAGGAAATTAGTAAATATCTCGAGAAAATGAAATGAGAACATGCTTATCTAAACTTCTGGAATGCCGTAGAGGCCACTGAGAGGGAAATTTATAGTCATAAATTCCTATATTAAAAAGCAAAAAAGAACTAAAACCAAAGATCTAAGTGAACAACTGGAGAAATTATAAAAAGAACAGCAAACTAATCTCAAAACAAGCAGAAGGAAAGAAATAAATTTTAGAGAAGAAACAGATGAAATTGAACACAACACGAGCACAACAACAACAAATAGAGAGAATCAAACAAACCAAAATGTTTTTTTTGAGAAGAATGATAACATTGGCAAATTCTTAGCTAGACTACAAAAGAAAAAAGAGAGAAGGTGAAAATAAATAAAATCAGAAATCAAAGAGGAGCCATTACTGTTGACTTTACAGAAATAAGAAGGATCATAGAGGATATTATGAAAAACTGAATGCCAACAAGACAACCTAGGTGAAATGGACAAATTCCTAGAAACCCATGAACAATCTATACTTACTCCAGAAGAAATACAAGACCTCAACAAACAAATCACAAGAGATTGACTCAGTAATCAAAACTCTCCCAACAAAGAAAAGTCTAGGAACAGATGGATTCACAAATTAATTCTTTCAGTCATTGTGAGAAGCATTAATACCAATCCTGCCCAAACTCTTCCAAAAATTGAAGAGGAGGAAAAATTACCTAATTCATTTTGAAGCCTATATCATTCTAATACCAAAGCCATGCAATGATACTGTAAGTATAGAAAATTGTAGACCAATCTCTCTAATGAAATTAGATGCAACAATTCTCAACAAAATATTGCAATTTGCATCTGACAGCACATAAAAATAATTGTATATCAGGATCAGGTGGGATTTATTCCTGGTATATAAGGGTAGTTCAAAACAAGAAAATCAATTAATGTAATACACCTCATTATTAAATTGAAGGTAAAAACACATGACCATCTTCACTGCTGCAGAAAAGTCATTCTACAGAAACTAGCATCCTTTCTTGATTAAAAGAAAAACACTTTGAAGGATAGGAATATCAAAGGATATTCCTTTAAAGGAATACAAGATATGGAGCATATATGAAAATCCATAGTCAATATTTTACTCAATGGGGAAATATTGAGTGAATTCCTTCTAAAAATGTGGGTAAGACAATGATGCTCACTGTCACCACTGTTATTTAACACTGTGTTATAAGTTCTAAATAGAGCAATTAATCAAGTAAAAGAAATAAAAGGCATTCAAATTGTAACAGAAGAAGTAAAACTCTCCCTATTCACATATGACATGACTTTGTATTTAGAAAACTCTGAAATAACTATGACAAATTTCTAGAGCTAAAAAATGAGCTCAACAAAGTACAAGGATACAAGATCAATATGCCCAAATCAATAGTGTTTCTACACACTACTAATGAACAATACGAGAAGGAAATCAAGAAAAAAATCCATTTATAATAGTAACTAAAATAATCAAACAACCAGGAAATAATTTAATGAAGGATATAAAAGACCTGTATTCAGAAAACAATAAAATATTGCTAAAAGAAATGAAAGAAGACCTAAGTAAATGGAAGTGCATTCCAAGTCCATGGATTGGAAAACTAAATATCTTTAATATGTCAATTCCACCCAAATTGTTTTAAGATTCAATGCACTCCCACTCAAATCCCAAGAGTCTAATATACAGAAATAGAAAAATCATTTACCATATTTATTTGGATGGGAAAGGGGCCTGAAGACCAAAAACACCCTAAAAAAGAAAAGCAAAGTTGGAGGACTCATACTTTCTTATCTTAAATCATATTGCAAAACTGCACTGTTCAAAAGAGCATGTTACTGATATAAAGATATTGATCAATGGAATTTAATTAAGAGTTCCTAAATAGACCCTCACCTCTATGGTCAACTGATGTTTTTACAAGTCTCTACTGTTCACTTTACTGGAACAGAACAGTCTCTTCAACAAATGGTGAGGAGCATTCCCTAAAAAAGAATCAACTTAAATAAAAGAATAATTTTTGTTAATTTATCTTTGTATCCACTATCATTATCCTTTCTTCAAAATCCCCATTCCCAGTATTTTAGCATTTAATCCATGACCTACACCTATTGAGCAATACAGTATTTTTTGGAAGAATAAGTAAACTTTTGGAGGAATAAATATGTTATTTAACCTTAAAGAAAAGGAATCAAATCATAATGGATCAAAGACCTAAACATAACAGCCAGGACCACAAAACTTCTAAAAGATAATATAGGAAAGTGCCTTCAGGATTTGGTGGAAATGGGTTCTTAGACCTTACACTCAAAGTATGGCCAATTAAAGGAAAAATAGATAAATGGTACCTCCCCAAAATTAAACACTTTTGTGCTTAAAAGAACATTGTAAAGAGGGTGAAAAGTTAGCCTACTTAGTGGGAAAAATAATTGGAGATCACATATCCAAAAAATAAATAAATAAAAAGAGAGTGAAAACTACAAATGTTAGGGAAACGGACTTGGCCCAGTGGTTAGGGCATCTGTCTACCACGTGGGAGGTCCGCGGTTCAAATCCCGGACCTCCTTGACCTGTGTGGAGCTGGCCCATGCGCAGTACTAATGCGTGCAAGGAGTGCCGCACCACGCAGGGGTGTCCCCCCTGCATAGGAGAGCCCCAGGCACAAGGAGTGCACCCATAAAGAGAGCTGACCAGCACGAAAGAAAGTGCAGCCTGCCCAGGAATGGCGCCGCCCACACTTCGCCTGCCGCTGAGGACAACAGAAGCCGACAAAGAAACAAGACGCAGCAAATAGACACAGAGAACAGCCAACCGGGGGAGCGCGGGGAATTAAATAAATAAATAAGTCTTTAAAAACAAACAAACAAACAAAAAAACTGCAAATGTTAGAGAGAATGTGGAAAAAGGAATGTTTATTCACTACTGGTGGGAATATACAATGGTACAGTCACTGTGAAAGACTGTGGCAATTCCCATGGAAGTTAAATATAGATCTGCCATGTGATCAGGCAGTACTACTATTAGGTATATACCCAGAAAAACATCAATGTTCATAGTGGCATTATTCACAATTACCAAAAATAGAAACAATACAGATGTCCATTGAATGATAAATGGACAAATTGTGCTTTATACATATGATAGAATATTATTCAACTGTAAGAAGAAATGAAGTCATAAGGCACATGACAACATGGATGAACCTTAAAGACATTTTGTTGAGTGAAGGAAGCCAGACAAAAGGACAAATAGATGATTTCACTAATATGAACTAAATATTATGTGGAAACTCATGCTGTTAATAGCTAGACTACAGGTCACCACACAATAGAATGAAGATAGAAAAGGGAAAGGTGAGGTTCAATTTTCGCACAATTGATAAAAACAAAAGTTTGTAAATGCTTGGAAATAGAAAGGATGAATATACATTATAAGAGCTTAAAATTAACAGGTATATGATAATGGCTGAAGGGGAAATTTTAAGGTTGTATTATTAGGAAAGCTAAAAAATGAAACAGAACTATAGAGCATAGTAAACTTTCTAGTGGACATTGAGTATGGTTAATAGTGCATATATAAGAATGTTTTTCTCTGAAATAAAAGAAGAATACTAAGTGAAAGAAAATGGACACAAAGTACTACATATTTTTTAACTCCATTTATACAAAGTGTAAACTCAAATAAATGGATAGAGATGAAAATAGATTAGCAATTATGTATGACTGGAGAAAGATAGAGAGATTGAGAGCTAAATACTAAGGGTTGGGATTTTTTTTCTTTTGGGTATAATGAAATTGCTCTAATATTAATTGCAGTGATGAATGCACAACTCTGTGATTAAACCAAAAGCCATTGACTATACACTGTAAATGGATATGATTTATGATTTTATTTCAATAACATTGATTTGAAAAAAAAGTGTTGGATAGGATACAAAGAAATAGGAACACTCATGCATTACTGGTAACAATGTAAACTGATACAGCCACTGCATAAGACATTTTGGGGTTTCCTTAGAAAGGTAAATATAGAACTACCATATCGGCCAGCAATCATATAGGACAGAAATCCCACTACTAGGTGTATTCCAAAAAGAACTGAAAGCACTGACTCAACAGATATTTGCATGCCAATGTTAATAGTGATATTATTCACAATTGCCAAACATAGAAGAAACCCAAATGCCTATCAACCAAGTAATGGATAAATAAAAGTGGCTTAAACACACAATGCAATATTTTTTATTCAGCCATAAAAAGGAATGAAGTTTGGATACATGCAACAATATAGATGAACCTGAAGATACAATATTGAATTAAATAAACCAGACACAAAAGGACAAATAGTGTGTGATCTCAGTGATTTGAAACAAATAGAATAAGTGAAGTCACTGAGTCAGAATCTAGAATAAAGGTTACCAGGGGACCAGGTGCATTTAAGAAATGGGAACTTACTGCTTAAACTGCACAGTGACAGAAATGTTTTGGTAATGGATGGTGGTGATGAAAGCACAACATTGTGAATTCAATTAATAGCATTGAAATATATATTCATAAGGGGAAATGTTAGAGTGTCTATATCATATGAGAATAATTTTCTTCAAAAAATCTTTGGAACTATATTAACAAACAGTTATATCATGGACTTAAAATAATAGTACAATTATTATTTTTAAAATGCTATCATCAATTGTAAGAAATATTCCACACCAATGCAAGGTAGAGGAGGGGTGGTGTATGGGAATCCTGAATTTTATGTATGATTGTTATGTAGACCCACACATTTTCTAATAAAGAAAACAAATGAATCATACAATTAAAAGGAACAAAAAATAAGCTAATATTCTTATTGTTTAAAAAATTAAAAAGAACACACTGACAGCATAATAAGTTGTGAAAAGATAATGGCAAGTAACATCATGTAAAATCTTGGAAATATCAAAAACCTAAAATACAATTTCCTAAGAAATTCAAATAATCTCCTGTTAAGGATTAAATTTTACCCCAACCAAAAGTCATATTGATATCCTAATCCCCAGTGACTCAGAATGTGATCTTTTTGGAAATAAGATCATTTCAGATGGAATGGTAATATGAGGTCTGTATTAGTCAGCCAAAGGGGTGCTGATGCAGAATACCAGAAATCTGTTGACTTTTATAAAGGGTATTTATTTGGGTAGAAGCTTACAGTTACCAGGCCATAAAGCATAAGTTACTTCCCTCACTAGAGTCTGTTGTCACATGTTGGAGCAAGATGGCTGCCGACATCTGCCAAGAGTTCAGGCTTCCTGGGTTCTTCTCTTCCTGGGGCTTGGTTCTGTCTGGGCTCAGTTGCTCTACTCCTCTGTGGGCTTACTTCCTGGGCTTCACTTAGCTCAAAATTCCAACCTACCTTCTCTGCAGTGTGGTTTCTCTGTGAGTCCCCACCCACCCACCAAGGTGGTGGGGATGCAATGTTCTACTGATGTGGCCAATCAAAGCCCTAATCATTATTTAAAAAGTGAAACCTCTAAATCCAATATAATCTAATATGCCCAAAGGGACAGACCAGTTTACAAGCATAATCCAGTATCTATTTTTGGATTTCATAAATAGTATCAAACTGCCACAAGATCATACTGTTAAAATGAGGTCATACTGGAGTTGGGAGGTAGCATCATTCACTATGACTGGTGCCTTTATAAGATGTGGTCACTCAGACACAAACAGGCATAAGAGTGCACCATGTTATAACTGAGGCAGAGAATGCCATGGACTACTGTAAGTCACCACCAAAATCCATGGAGGTTCATATAACACTTTCTTCTCTATAGACTGCAGAGGAAGCTTGATCCTATAGACACCTTGATTTTGGATGTCTATTCTCCAGAACTGTGAGACAATACATTTCTCTTTTTTTAAGCCATCCATCTTGTGGTGATTTGTTACAGCAGATATAGACAACTAAGACACGTGTTATAAAATTGAAAGTCATGTATATATTCATTAAACTTAGAGATGTCAGTTAAAATCATTGATTTTTTGTTCTTGTTCTCTCTTTCTCTCTCTCTCCCTCTCCCTCTCCCACCCTTCTTCACTCTCTTATTAATAGACAGCATTATACATTCTCCAAATTTGCCTCAAAGACTATAATTAACTTTTAAGATCTTTGAGTTCAGAGTTCTTGTTTGGTTAACAACTATATTCTCTTCACATTGCAGGACACTAGTGCGCATAATACAATAAGTATATCTGTTCAACTCAATTTGTGAATAGTCACCTAAATCTGTCACAAGCCTGGCTTATAGTAGTTGATCAACAAATATTTATTGAAAGAATTAAAATATCACTGAGGTGACTGGAACCAGGCATAATCACTTATAATCAGTCACCAATGAAAACATAAGTGTTCTTTTCTCATTTGAGTCTACTTATGCAAATAAAATAGCAAATTTCCTTAGAATCCTGTTTCCAATACAATATCTATAAAAGACTTATACAGTGAACAATTGAGTCAACAAATATGTATCTTTGAGGACTTTCCAATTGTTTCTTTAATGCACTAAATGGTAGCTTGGCAGCCAGAATGGACCCATGTGGGAATCATAAATTTATTGTAAAGAACAATTGGATAAGTACTTAGACTTTACGTTTTCAATGAAATGTTTCTCTATACATGAAACTATCAGAGGTGGAGCAGTGTAATGCTGGAAATGTAATGGTTTAATGGTTTTAAAAAAGGCACTTAAACTCTCAAGGTATTAGGTTACTGAATGAGAAATTCATTCAACTAATATCTGATTTGTCTGAACCCAATACTTCATATAATTTTTAAATCAAATCATTCTTGTGAACTTTCTTAGGAAGTAAGAATTTAAAGATGACATAAATTACTCAAATAGGAAGAGTATATAGTAATATTCATAATTGCATGACTTCCATTTAGAAATTCTGTAGATAAAAATGTTTTTTTCATCATATATCTAACTTACTAATTAATGCCTTTCCAAATACACATCAGTTACTGAAAAATGTTAACTGAATGTATGATTCATATGGAAATATGAACAGTGGACAAAGTATTTTGAGAAATTAAAGGTAATTGTTTGACTGAGGGTCAGGCCCAGCATTTTTATTGGTGACATGGCTAACAACAGGAGTCCTGGTTTATCTTACATTTATAATTACTGAGTTACAGGACTTTCAATTACTTTCTCTGCATTTGATCTTGTAGACAAGAGCCACATTTTAAAATCATTGCTCTAATCATCTTCAAACACTAAAATAGTATTTTGTGTCAGTTATTCTCTGGGACATGAATTGATGTTTTTATCCTCTATGAGAGCTAGCATAATCACTCAGTTGAAGATTATACCTTATTTTCTGTAAATGGAGAAGGATATTAATATTGGATGTCTTGGAAATTATTTAAATCTTGTCATGTTTTCTGCCCTCATTGTGTAATGATTGATGAGGTAATATTTGCAATGTATAATAAGTTCCATGGGTGCAAATGTCGAATAAGTAATAGAGAAAAAGCTATTCTTATCAAATGATAATTAATTTGAAATTTTCCAATTTTCAGCCCTTCCTCAGAAAATTGGAAAACCAAGTAATAAAATATTTATGACCTGTAAAAAGACCAAATTAAGAGAATTTTCGGTTTTTTATCACTGAACATTTGTTATCTCTCAGTTACTTGGTTGGGATTTCCTTTCCCCAGGCAGTTTATAATAGTAGCAAAAGCTGAAGGTTTGGCAACAAAAAAGCAAAATTATTTTACAAGGTTAAAGCAGTTTCTTTTTTCTCTTTACTTCCACATCCTTATCAATAGGAAAAGTAGTAACTGTCAATTATGTTGTTTCACATAATCTTAGTAGTATGTTTACTGTTGTACTGTGCAATTCTATTTTAATGGGATGAAGAGGGTGGAAAAGGGATTTCTCATATTAATATTAGTATTATTTAGCTTTAATTTTATTAATTATTTTAATTAAGGCCAGATGGCATGGGTTCAGCTAAACAAGTTTTGGTACAGGCACATACAAAGTTCTTGTTTCTCTTAAAAATAAAGGTTAGAATTTTGGTTTACATCAGGGGTTCTCAACCAGGGATCCCAGATTTCAGGGTGTCCTTGAGTTTGAATTGAGAAAAATCAACTTATTATCTTTATGCTCTCTGACCTCCAATGTTGAGGGTCATAAAACTATTTACCACTACATTCTGTGAAGTGGTCTGGGTTTTCACCTGACTGGCAAAGGGATCCATGAAACAAAGGAAGTTTAAGTACCACTGATTTAGATTTTCAGAATTCAATCATTCTTTCACAAAGTAGTCTTGAGAATAGATTTTTAAAATTACTTAATGTAAAACATTTAGTCAATAACAGTTGAAACAATTACTAAATAGTGACATACAATAAACAATTTTACTTGTGCTTAATTTTACAAATAAGAATAAAATGTATCCAGTGTTTGCGGCATCATCACCAAACTGGATATTAAGTAAAATTATTTTTTCAATGTGAATTTTATTAGACATTTTGAATATATCTCCAAAAATCCATTTAAACCATGTATAAAATATGTTTAATCAAGGTTTCCTAGTTATTATATTTCATTCACTGAATTGGGCAGACAATTTGAAGTCAAATGCAAATAATACTCCATTTAACACTTTATTTTTTGAAAATTAATTTAACATAAAAAATCACCCCAATTTTATAGGAATTAATTTTCAATATATTTACCAATTCAAAATATATTATATATTCACTTGATTTAGAAAGTTCTCATCACAAAGTTTGCAAAATCTAGAATTAGCTAATAGTTGTTAACAGGATGGAGGAATAATTTTATATTTAGACAAATTTTAAATGCTATGTTTAGATCAGAATTTCCACATATGTATGAGTTTTCTCTGTAAGAGAATTTAATCTACTCTAGAGATAGATAAATTGAAGAACTGCTAAACTGATTCTCAACCTAGAAGTAATTTAGACTTTTTCTAGTAGCTTAGAAAATTTGCCATACACTGTAACAGAACAGTTAATATTAAGTTAGAATTTTTAAGTTAAAATGTAATATTTATTGATTCTTGATATCTGCTGAGGAAGTCACAGACACAGTCAATGGTTATCTCATAGCCATCATCTACTCCCTCCCTCTCCCCTCTTGCTTTTTTGCATGAAGATTTCATTTTGCAATCCAGGGTAGGTTTTAAGTCTCAACCATGAAAAATAAGCTACCAAGAAATGGAATGACCTGACCATACCTTAAAGCTGAAACCCGGAACAAGCAGCTCAAACTGTTTGTAGGGCAGGAGCTCTGCACAATAGTTGTCTGATACAAACTTTTTGCTCAGTGGCAGGACCCCTTCCTCCTGGGGTATATAAAGATCCATCACATGGACAGCACAGGGTCTTTCATCTCGGACACAAAATGGGGCATGAGTAGCTGCCATCCACCAACACTACCCTGACGAGTTAGCCTTCCTGGGGAACCAGCCATGATAGGACCACGTCCCCTGCTCCTTTAGGCCCTTTGTACTGTGCAAGTAATAAAGAGGTCATTTTGGTGAGAATTTCTGCTATCATGAGGCTTTATTCCCAAGATACATCATGTAGCAACTTGCTTGACAGATTTTGAGTGCACAGAAAGCATGGAGTGGGTTGATTTTTTGGCAGTTCTTTTCATTGCACTTGTGTTCCTTTTGTACAGGAGCATCATGGGCAACACAGGATTCATGGCACTGTGCACTAAACTGAAGGTTACCTAGACTTACCATCTTGAGGAAAGGTACTGACCCATACATGGGAAGTATAAGGCATGTTGTCTCTGTCCTTTGGGGGAAGGACAGAGATATTGGGATTTTGAGACTCCTTCCATGAATTTCAGGGACTTAACCAGCTGCTTCCATGTTTAGCTCTATGAGGTCGGGGTTTCTTTCACCTGGCATAAATTCCTTTGGCTCATGGTCTCTTATATCTTTTTACATTCTGGAAAAATCCAGACTGATCTTGAGGTTAATGTGAGGCTGGTCATTATTCAGGAGACTATTAGACCTGAAGATGGGGACCCAGAAGTGAAAAGGAACATATAAGCCTTTATGGAGAAGAAGATATAGGATATGAATGAGAGTTGTAGACGAAAGTCTGAAAAGGATCTCCCCTTGTGGTTGTCCTGACCTTAATATGAGGGTTCCATGACAAACCTGATTTAACCAAGGTGAATAGAGGAGACTTGGCTACCTCACATCCAACACAGTCATCCAACTAACTCTTAGGTGGAGTTAAAGGAGGAGGAGACTAAGGGATTGGTTTAGCTGCTTGTAGCCACACCTCTGTTTGACTAAATTCCATTCTGGATGACCTCCCCAAAATTGCAGCTAAGCCTTGGAGTAACAAGGAAGAAGCCATGATCACATTACATAAAAGGATGTCAGTGAATTGAAATTCTACCATTATTGGAGGGATTTAGTTCCTCACCACAATATGATTTTGCAGTAGAATGTTGATTATTTTATTGGAATGGAAACCTTGAATGGGTAAACAAAGGTTTTGTCCAAGTATCTGTTCATTACATATGCTCTACAGCAACTTGCTATACAAAATATTTGGTTAAAGTTAATAAAAAGTTCTTATGTGCTGAAAAACAACAATAGAGAAAAAATTACCAAAACTTATGATAATTTATTTGATTAAAAATGAATTATTAAAGCTACACAGCATTGCTTGTTGGTGTTTGTTAGTATATCCTTGATGCCAGGGAAGCTCATCCCCAGGAGTCATGTCCCATGCTGGCAGTGGGAGGGGGGGGAGGCAATGCATTTATACGCTGAGTTTGGCTTAGAGAAAGGCTATATTTAATCAACAAGGACCCTCTTAGGAGTTAACTCTTAGGCAAACTATAATAATAGATTAAGTTTCACTTTCAAAAGAAAAAGTTCATAAGTACAGGCATCACTATCAAGCGCCCGTCAAAGGTCCATTCTTCTTTATAAGTCACTGCCCCTGTACTCAGGACATTCTTGCTGTCCCATTAGAGAATGTCACAGAACTCCCTGTGATGGAAATTGGATTTTTTCTAGTTATTGTGTGGATCTCCACCCACCATGACAATGACCCATGAACACTTGAAATTTTTCATATGCCTTATAAGTATGCCCCAGGTTAACCTCCTCCCATGCATCCCCCTTCACTGACACCTCACACCAATGGTTCTCCCTGCCACAGTTGTAACCCTTCTGTGATTCAAACTTCTTCAAAAATGAAGCCAACAAAATAGCCAAATAAAGTTAATAAGAAATTGAGATGACAGCTTTTAAAATGACAAATAAAATACAAAAAATTAAAAAGAATTTGAAATAATAAAAAATAAAATTAAAAAATTAATTTTAGTATTATGTCTTTCATCACTGTATAATCTGTTGTCTTGTATGTACAGTGACATTTTCTTGCATTTATACCCCAATTTCTTTCTTTTTTTTTCATTTTATCTTCAAAGAAGATTTAGGTTACAAAAAAGTCACATACAGAATAAAGGGGATCCCATATACTTAACAACCTCCCCCTTTCCCCTTTTCCCCTGTTAATAACATTTTACATGAGGGTGGTACATTTATTGCAATTGATTTACAAATACTGAAGCACTGTTACTAACCATGGTCAATGATTTATATTATGGTTTACGTTCTGGAACATACATTTTTATAAATTTTGATGAAATTTAATATGGCCTTTATCCATCATTGTAAGATTATGTAGAACAATTCCAATGTTCCAAAAATTCCTCAACTGAAGGGAGAAATAGACATTTTTACAATAATCTTTGGAGACTTCAACATCTTACTCACATTCAATAGAATAACTAGACAGAATATCAACAAGGAACCAGAGAACTTGAACAATGTGATAAGTGAGTTAGACCTAATAGACATAAACAGAATGCTTCATCCAAACTCAGCTAGCTGTACATTCTTCTCAAACTAAAAAAATATATAAAAATATATAAAAACAAAGAAACACCGCTAATTGCCAGAGGAATAACAGTGGCCTCCAAGATGGCCCCTGGTGGTTCTTACCTTATGAAAGCCCTCTTCCACATTGAATCAGGGTTGACCTGTGTGACCGATAACATATGTGGAATTCACTGAGTATTGTTCCTAAAGTTAAATCATGAAAGGCATTACAGCTTCTCCCTTGGTTTCTTGGCTTTCTCACTCTGGTGGAAGGCAGCAATCCTGCTGAGGATACTGAAGCTGCCCTTTGGAGAGGCCTGTATGTAGAACAACTGAGGCCCCCTACTAAAGGCCAGCATCATCTTGCCCACCATGTGAGTGAATCACCTTGGAAGTGGATTCTCCCACTCCAGTGGAGCATTCAAATGGCTGAAGTCCCAGCAGACATCTAACTGCAACCTCATCAGAGATATGAATCATCCAGGTTTGCTGCCTCCAAATTCCTAACCCACATATATGAAATTATGAGATAATAAATGATTTTTATTATTTTTTAAAAAGTTACACTGCAGTATTTTTCTGGTATAGTAAATCTTTTCAATAGAACGTATTCACCTCATGTCAATATTGGTACCCACTGATGCGCTGTAATAGTCTATATTGTTGTTATTTTTATTGTTAAATTTTATTCATTTAAAAATAACTTCTGAAGTTAACCCCAGTGTTCTAAGACTCTATCTGAGAGATATTTCTTGATATTTTTTCCCTTATGTAAAAGTGTTGGATTAAAAACTATCACATAGAATATATTATATACTTAACCTTAAAATTAAAGGTTCAGATATATTTAGGGGAAAAAAAGTCTAAAAACAATGTTTATTTTTCATAAACTGCTCTTCTAAGGAAGTATGGTTTAAAGATAAGCTGTCTGCACAAGGCCAGTGTGGCGGGGTGAGCAATTTGGTGTGTTTTACTTTAAATTCTATGGAAAATTTATGTAACACACTTTGACATTTTTGTAAAATTTTATAATTTGTGTGTTGCTCATCTAATTTTATGAACTAATTTTTCTTTAAGAATACTGAATAAAATATGTGGACATATCAATAATTAGTTTTATTACCATTATTTGATAGCAGAACAATTTTTATATTCCAAAATAGAGCTCATTCAAAAGAAATTCTTAAGTTAACATATTAAAATTCAGTCCTTTTAGATAAATAAAATATTAAGTGTAAGATTATAATAACTATGGTCAATCCTATTCCATAGCCAAATACTATCATTATACTGAACTTCAAATAATACATACATATACAAAATCATGTTCTCATACTTTAAATATATTTGTATTATATCTATTTATATGATTTAAAATTTATATGTCAACATAATCTGTTATTTAACAAGTTTTTTAACTTTTTTTGTAACGTTTATCAATGTTGGTGCATATGGATGGAACTTATTAATTTGAACTACTTTGTAATAAATCATGAAAATCACACTGACTATTGTCTTATGTTAGAAATTTTTGACATTTAAACTTTCTAAAATTTTCCTCTGAGTTCTAGTTTTGAACATCACTATAATATTTTTAACAATTTATCTTCCTATACTTTCTGTTTTGCTTAATTTAATTTCTGCATAGATATCTCAAAAGGGATAAGGAAGTTTAGTTAGAGTACCAGATTAAATTCATGTATTTATCTCAGCTCCCTTCTGAAAACATACTAAATATTAGAGTAGAAGGATCTTTCAAGGTAATAAAATCACACACACAAACAGAATGAGAGAAAAGTAGCAAAATTTTACAAGGAGCCCACATAGAAGATGAATATAAAAGATTTTTATAAAATGGAAGATGAAATATAAGACCACAATGGGGAAAATCCAAAACTAACCCGATTTCTACCAGGCTTGATACACAAAATTGTTCAGCTAATAGCAGCAAAAGTTAGTTTTAAAGTAAGGGTACACAGAAACCAAAAAATGGGAAGCTTGATTAAAAGTCTATTTAGGAAACAGTTGATGATCTGATTTGAGTAGCTAGGTAACTTTCCCTCTAAACTTTTAAAACTTTTGAGTGATTAATCTCTTGAAGGCATAAACAGAATGATTTTACATTTTTGGAACATCTGTTACCTGAAGATCAGTGTATCCAATAAAAAGTAGAAGTACTAAATAAACACCTAGCTCCTTTTGCCACACTGGTTCTTAGTCCATGGCACCAAGCTTTATGCCTTTATACAGCACTTTAAAAGATTTTACTTGGGAAAATATGACCTGTCAAAGAAAAAGGACAAAGGTATGAACAGGTATGGCCAGTGGTACAATTGTTTCCTTAATTTAGGCAATCAACATTCTTCATCAGCCACTGCTATACTCTTCCCTATATATTTGGGCTGGAAGTTTGGTAACTGTTTCCCAACCTCCCTTGTCTTTAAGGTTCTTAATTTGATTTTTTTCCTTGGCCAGTGGAACGCATTTCCTCGAAATGTGGAATGTATAGGAGAAACAGAAACCATAATTTCTTTTTTGTCTCTCAGGGATACAAATAACAATATGTCATGCAGCTTGTGACTTCTATAAAGCTTTTAAACATTTAAACTGCAAGACATCTTATTTGATTGCTTGGCTATAGACCATTTTGTATGGAAAAGCAAAACTATCATTTTGCTATAAAGGAATTCATAAAACTTACATTAATTAAACCAGCATCATATATAATATAACATGTGGATTTTCTTGCAGCCCAGAATTTATTTCAGCTGCCTCTTTTCACGAATTCTAAATAATAATATTGTCAATGATTATAATGATTATAACACTGTTTCTGAGTATACCAAACATAATGTTAAATTCATTTTCCTCAAAAATTCATAGTCTGGGAGAAAAGAAGCAAGTATGCTTGTCACCTTCTTGAAATTGTTATTCCTTTAAAGTCACTAATTTTAAGCATGGAGATAAATATATGGATTTAATCATTAAGTTAAATTAGGATACTACCACGGTGTGAAGTTGTGTGTGTATTTATGTGTATATATGTGTTTTCTAATTCTGATACACAACAAAGAAATAACTGGCAGGTTTTTTTACACAAGCCTGTGTTGTGAGCAAACTAGATAAGAATAATATAAATATCAGTGAATAAGTATAAAAGAAAAAGAGAGGAAAAGAGAAAGATTATGTTCACCTTCACCAAAAAAATTAATGAAAGCAGTCAGTGTCATTCAAATTCAAAAGAATAGTATTGGTAAAGACTACAACTGGATCTTCAGATATGAAAAAATGAAAGTATAAACAAAAATAATTAAGTATGAAAATTAAAGTTATAGAGTTCATGTTATTGTTCCTCAAACCTACACCCTTTAATAATATTAGCCAAATGAAGACGTCTACTGATGCATTTTAATTTAATCATCTTCATACATTTCAGACAAATTACATATTCAAAGTAAACATAAAAATTTAAAACTTACAGAATAGTGATAAATAAATTGAATACAATTTTCATAACATATTGTTAAATGCAAAGTGAGTTGTAATCAACTGAATATTCTACATTTAACTATTACATATTCGTGGACCAAATAATCTAATTAAATACAGGTACTTAAATTTATTTAAGTGCAAGATAGTCTTTCTTAAATTTGTGCAATATTACCTTAAGATGACTTCAAATCCACTAATTTGAAAGTTAAATGACTTAAAAGAAGCAAAAACAAATGGGTGTAGTATAAAGTACACCGATCAAATTGAATTATACTACAGTTATCTCGCTGTGACATACAATACTTGTAATAGATAACTTGAAAAATATTTCTGATAGTTTATAATCTTACTTTTAAGTAAAGGCAACTATGAATAATAGCAGAGACAGTGTCTTCAGTCTGGCACAGGAAAACAGCTAAATTTATGGATTTTAAATACAAATAATAAACTGAATCACTTGAAGCATGGCAAGTTTAATATGATAATCCACAAAGTTTACACAGTAGCCTTCAAATACTGTGGTTGATTGCTTGTGTTTATGTAGGCAAAGTGTATAAATGCTTTCAGGGTGTTACGGGATACTCAGAGCTGTTATAATAACCTATTTCTGTGTTAATTGTGCAATATCATTCTTTAAGCCATAAAATATTTTATTTTAATTTTATAACTATTCAACAATATTCTTACTAAATTTTCTATAGGCAAATTGTAGAATTTTAGAATAAGTCATATTCAAATATGTTTAATGAAATCTAGTATATTGCTTGATGTATTAACATCTTAATTTATTGAAGGGTAAGTTACTAACTATATACTTCATCCAGTTCTTTAGCTTCCTTAGTTTGCCAGGGCTAATAGATACCAAATCTGACTAGCTTAAACAAGAGGAATTTTATCATCTCACAGTTTTGGAGGCTGGAATCAAAAATCAAGGCATCAGTAGGCCATGCCTTCTCTGAAGTCTGTAGCATTGTGATAGTGGCTTGCTGGCCATCAGTCTCTCCCTCTGTCACATGATGATTTCTCTCTTTCTGTTTTCTCTTGTGGCTTCTGTTCCTTTATCCATGTCCAAATTTCCTTTGCGTAGAAAGCCTCCAGTCATACTGGATTAAGGCCCTCGCTGATTCAATTTGACCTCATCTTAATAGGATTTTCAAACATCCTGCTTACAGTGTGAGTTCACATTCACAAAACTAGGAGTTAGGATGTGGGAGACAGGATTCTATCCCTAGCAATTGAGGACATCTTTCAAACCTACTACCTAAAATATGAGAAGAATAGATTTGTTGTATATGTAAACTGAGACAGAGCTTTCTGATTGATCCATCTTGAACTTGACAATTTTCATCTCTAGGTAGTCTGTTTTAAGTCCTTCAGTTGAGACTTAAACATAAAATCAATTTATTTACTAATTCAAGAGACATTTGTGGGAATTTTTTATGAGAATGTGTGTGTATGTGTGTCACAAAGGGGGACACATAGATGGGATAACAAATCCCTGCTTTGGATGGAAGGGGTTGCGAAGACTGACAAATATCAGCTTCAGAATATTGCAGGAGTGGTATAAGACATAAAGGCACAATACGCAAACTTAATGTTTTCAAACCATAATTGTATAGACTGATAGTTATTTGCTATTGTATTAACCACTTTTCATAGGTTATCTCAAATAATTCTCATAAAAGCCTGTTATAACGATTTTATTACAATCTCTGTTTTGAGGATAAAGGAACTGAAGTTTAGAGATTGCTTTAGTTTGCTAAACACATGCCAGTGCAAATTCCAGAGATGGTTGACTTTATAAAGGTGACTTTCTGGGGGTAAAAGCTTACAGTTTTGAGGCTATGAGATGTCCAAATCCAGGTATCAGCAGAGATGCTTTCTCAGAGTTCCTGCCAAGGACTGCAGCAAGATGGTCACCCATTTCTGCTGAGATCGCTGCCTTTCCCTCCAGAATCCACCATCTCCTGGACCTCAGCTGTGGCAACCAGGCATAGGGCTTGTTTCTTTCCAGGAATAGGGCTTGTTTCTTTCCAGGTCTCCTCTCTCAGTCTCTCAGGGCTTCTCTGCCTTTCTGCAGCAGTAGGCTACAGACTCTACTCACACATGGCAGGATCAAAAATGACAGCCTCCTTTATCTGTGTGTCTCTTTATCTGTGTCTCCATTTACATCAGTCCCAGCAGGAGAGTAGAGACTCAAATTGTCACTCCTGACATAGCCCAGTCAAAAGAATTTCAGGGAAGTGGATACAGCTCAAGTGTTTGAGCACCTGCTTCCTATTGCAGGTCCTGGGTTCAAACGAAATTAGACTCCCATTGGGGTACAGATGTAGCCCAGTTGTTGAGTACCTGCTTCCCAAGTATAAGTGCCTGGGTTCACTCCACAGTACCATCTAAAAAAAAAAAAGATTCGCACCCGCAGGAATGGATTAGTTAAAAAAAAACATAATCTTCCCCCTTTTTTGGGGATTCACAAAATAACTTCATGCTGCCACAGAGAGATTATGAAATTCTCCCTGGACATGCAGCCAGGATTTAGTCCATGTAGTCTGATTCTTGATCCTGTAACTTTACATGTTGTTATATATTTTGTTTAGCATGAAAGATCCTATTCACAAAGAACAATTAATTCTCCTAATTGCTTAAGCACTCAATTGAGGAATCAGTCAAAAATAAACATTAAAAACAAGATATTTTAAAAGAAATCCAAAGTTTAGTGAGTCGGGGCTATATGGGAACTTTGTACTTCCTGCATGTTGTTTCTGTAAACCTAAAATTGTTCTAATTTTTTTAAAAAGTTAAAAAACAGAAAACTAAATGTTTGAAAGAATATTACATCATTATTTCTGAGATTCAAGCATTTAAAATAGATTCATCCTTTCCGTCTTTCAATTATTCAAAATATCACTAAAATAAAATTTGTCAGCATCATGCTAACCAAAATTAAATGGGAGCCCTGATGTAGGAATATAGTTTGTGAGAGATAATATGTCTCCAATAGCAACAACATAAAATAACTTTCATAATGAGGAAAACAAGACACATTATGCTAGAAAGAAATGAGATGGGGACCTATCTTCCAGGAAAATCCTAACTGAGGAGGCATAGGGAAGATGGATGAAAATTAACAAGCTAAAAATGGCAAGAAGCACGTAGACAGAGTGAACACCATTTACAAAGACTCCGTGAGGCCAAAAAGCTTGGCATATGTGAAATCTTACATGTTTTTTTCCCATATTCTTAAACAAGGAAATTGAATCCAAAGTATTCACTACTCATGAGCCACAGGTAAGAATTACACAATTTCTGAAGAGCAATTAGAATCAAACACCAAAAAGTTTCATAAGAAGGACGAGGATGGAGGTGGTTGTCAGTGAAAACTTCTTTGAGTGATTAATTTAAAATTTTAATGTTTTTTTTAGTGTCAACAAGTTTTATATCATCATGTATGTGGTAAATTTGCAGCTACACTACTTTACTCTTTATGGGACTCCTATAAAAAAATTGGCACTACTGAATGAGAAGAGTTGGGTGGCCACTTTTCACATAAAGAAAACATAGGTAACATTTTAAAAATATATTCAAATAGAAGTTAGATGAACCATACATATTAATGTTTTCAAAGAATCCCACATTGGGTAGTAGCACATGGAATAGTGATGGCACTGAAATAGTTAATTGCAATATTTTACATTGGGAAAACTTACAAGCTGTTAGTATCATTATTCTAAAAATAATTTAAAATGTATCTTCAATACATGCTAATCTCTTTTATTATTATGCCAATTGATATATTGTTGTAGTTGTTATTGCTAGTTTTTCAACTGGATGAGAGAGTTTATGTAGAACGAGAACATTTGGAGTCAGATAGCTAAGGAAGGATTCAACTCTTTGATTTTGGAAAAATTGTTATTTTTTAAAATTTTGATATTCAAACTGAAATCCCTGAACTTGTTGCTTCAAAATTCCCTGGAAAATTAGCATAAAAATAAATTCTTTCAATTTTAACTTTAGGGGATATATTTTAGTCAGGCAGAGAGGTGCTGATGCAAAATACCAGAGGTCTGTTGGCTTTTATGAAGGATATTTATTTGGAATAGAAGCTTAGTTACCAGATCATAAAGCATAAATTACTTCCCTCACCAAAGTCTGTTGCCATGTGTTAGAACGAGATGGCTGCTGACATCTGCCAAGAGTTCAGGCTTCCTGGGTTCCTCTGTTCTTGGGACTTGTTTCTCTTTGGGTTCAGCTGCTTTATTCCTCTGTGTGCTTATTTGTTAGGCTCCAGCTCAAAACTCCAACTCTATTTTCTGCTGTGTAGTTTTCTCTGTGATTCCCACTCCCCAGGGGGGCAGTAATATAATATCCAACTGATGTAGCCAATCAAATCTTAATCATTATTTAATCAAGTAAAAGTGAAACCTCTGAATCCAACATAATCTAATATGCCTGGAGGAACAGACCAGTTTACAAACATAATCCAATATCTATTTTTGGAATGCATAAGCAATATCAAACTGCCACACTCCACACTCTGAATTCCAAAAAAAGTTACAATATTCAGAAAACCCTATTTTAGTAACAATACTAAGTACAAAATTATATCATAATCAGTTTAAAGAAATATAGTTTGTCTTGAGGCAAAATCCCATCTGCTGTAGACCTTTGAAACTTACAAAACAATATATCTGCTTCCAATACACAAATGGACAGACAAAGGATAAACATTTTCATTACAATAAGGAGAAATTGGGAGGGAAACATGGGTCATAGGTCCTCTACAGTTGAGTAAAACAGCAGGACATACTTCATTAGATGTCAAGGTCTGAAAGGCATTCTCAAGGTAACGGTTTCTTCTGCTTGGAGCATCATGAGGACCCACCCTTTCCAGGCTTGCCCAATGGCCATTTTCTTGGTTTAACCCTCATCAAGCACCTGGGTGTCAAATAACCTCTAGACATCACCTGCCAAGAGCAGGTGATTGCCACACTTTACCCTATCTTTGGGTTAGAGCCTTCACTCCTCTAGTACAGTGAGGTCAAGACAACATCCTCCCTAACCTTTGGCATACAGACTCAACCCTCTCAGAGAATGAGTTGATCACCTGGCCTTCTCTAATCCATGGGGGACAGGTCCACCCTTCTCAGATCTATGGGGTGGTGACCTTACCTCCTTAATCATTGGGGAATGTGTCCAACCTTTCTGTACCCTGAGGTGATAAAATTCTCCCCAAGTATCAGGCAGGAACATCCACCCTCTTCAACTGCTGGGGCAAACTCACCTCCTCTGTACACATGGGTGAGGTTCTTCTCTTGGTCTAAGGCTATGTCTTAATTCCAGATCTCATCTTCCACGGTTTTCCTCTTAAAGCTGTTTCTCCTTCAAGTTTTCCTTTCCATGTCCCTTTTAGTACAAACTGACAGGGGTTTGTTCATAGGACTTTCTCAAAAAGCATATTGGTTTTTAGCATGCAGGAAGCAGGGGTCCAAACCATCAGACAATAAGACTTTCTACAAGTTTCCCTAAGTGAACTGCATCTTCAATCCTGATTTACAAGTTCCAAGTTTAATTAAGACCTGGAATGGGCACCATCATCTGGGGGCTTGATTTCCAGAGGCTTGTAATTTCCAGAATCAGTTTCTTTTTTTTTTTTTTTTTTTGTGCCTGAACGTTCAGTCCTCCAATTATGTTTCTCATCTAGAATTTTGCTATAGGCTGCAAGGAGAAGCCAAGCTTCATTCTCTGAGTTTACTTCGGAAAGTTCTTCAGCTAAAGGCTCAGGGTCACCATTTTCAAATTCTGCCTTCCATAAAACACCAGGAGTTAATCTTGCTAAGTTCTCTGTAACTTTAAAACATGGATTGCCTTTCCTCCAGTTTCTGATAATAGTTTCATCATTTACTTGTAAGGCCTCATAAAAAATCTCCTTATAGTCTTTATCACTATCAACAGTCTCTTTGAAACACTGTAGGTCTTTTCTTCCAAGAATCTCACAATTCCTCTTATAAGTATCCATTACCCATTTATAAAACTGTTCCAGCATTTTGGTAATTGCAAAAGCATGACCCCACTTTCCAGTACCAAATTCTGTATTATTCATCCAGAGTGATGCTGATACAAAATACCAGAAATCTATTGGCTTTTATGAAGGGTATTTATCTGAGGTAGAAGCTTACAGTTACCAGGCCATAAAGCACACGTTACCTCCCTCACCAAAGTCTGTTGCTAAGTATTGGAGCAAGACTGCTGCCAAAGTCTGCCTAGAGTTCAGACTTCCTGGGTTCCCCTCTTCCCAGGGTTTGCTTCTCTCTAGACTAAGCTGCCCTCTGCACTCTGCAAGGCCAGCTGTGGACTATCAGGTGAGCAGTCCTGTCTCTCTCCCCAGGGCTCGATTCTCTCCAGGCTCAGCTGTTCTGCTTCTCTGTGTGCTTATTTCCTGGGCTTCAGCTCAAAACTTCAACTTCTCTTCCCTGCCTTGTGGTTTCTCTGTGACAGGGGACAGGGATGGAATTCCTACTGACCTGACCAAATCAAAGCCTTAATCATTATTCATTATTTAAGTAAAAGTGAAACCTCTGAATTCAACATAATCTGTTATGCCTGGAGGGACAGACCAGTTTACAAATATAATCCAATTTTATTTTTGGAATTTATAACCAATATCAAACTGCCACTGGAGAGATGCCATAAATCTGTGGTTTATCACTCCCTCTAAGTAACTCCAATGAAGGCTAAAGAGAATTACCATTCTAAACCATAGTATCCTCAAATCAAAATATATTTAATAATTTTACCTAGTCATAGGATTATAATGAGCTCCATATTACATATCTGGTAAAGCAACAGCACCGTGACCATTATTATTGTCCAATAAGCACTAGCTATGATTAATGTATTTGACTACTTCCTTTTTGCCTAGAGATGAAAGCTATCTTATATCTAGAAATGAATGTTAGACCAGTGGTTATCTATGTGTAGCCTGGAACATAAGTTTTGATTGGATACTTGTTAGAAATGCAAATTCTTAAGCCCTGCCCCATTCTTACTGTTTCAGAAAATCTGGAGGTAGAGATACTGATTTTGGGTTTCAATAAGTTCTTCAGCCTATTCCAGCACATGCAATAATTTGACAGTATATGAATATTTTGAATCCATAATTTTAAAGTATCTTTAATTCAATTATTTATCCTACCAGTTGAAGTGGAATGATTATGCAATTTTAAAAACAAACCTATGGGTTGAAGACAACACCCTCAGCATTTTAAATTTTACTTAATGTTTTCTAATTTCTCCTCCTATTATTTGTCAGAACAATACTATGAAAATATTGTAATGTGAGTAAACATCCAGCAAACACACAGTACTGAATAAATAACCTCCATCATTTTATAATCTCTTTATTTCATAAAACATATGAAGAAAATGTTATAAGAATTAAATGCAAAATATGTATTAGAATAAAATACTTAAAACCTTTAGAAATCAAATATTTATAATAGATAGCTTGCTCTGAAGTAATGAATTCTATCTGAAATATATTTAGCTTAAAATCAGGAACTATATAATTACATGGAGAATTTATTCCAATAAATGAGGCAAAAAAATATTGATCCAGCTGATAAATTTAGTTTAAGAAATTTATGAGAAATTATAAAATTATCAGCTAAGTTCTCAACCAATACCTGAAAAATGTCTGTTTTATATTCCTTTTAATTAATGTTTATCCACACACTCATACACATATCAGCAGATCACTCTCAAAAGTGTATAATAATGTTTAGTTAGAAACTGTGTTACTTTATCACTTAATTTTATCTTATTTCCTTCTCAAAGAAACAATATGGATATATATTGTTTGAAAATTGTTTCCATTTCTTCTACCATTGCTATAAATAATTATTGTATAACTAATAGTATTTTAAAATTTTTTATCTAAAATGTTATAAAAGCATTTAATTTTAAACTAAAATATGTATTTCACCTTTCACAGAACATTTTAAATGTAGTTCTAACCTTACTCAAGAGGTGAAAAATATTTTCACATTCACCCAATAATTCGTCAATATCTATACTAGTATCACATGGCTATGCTTTATTATTTTGCAATTTGGATAACAGATTTAGGTGATAAAATATCTTTAGAAAAATGTAATATTGACAAACACTTAAATATCACTCAGAATAAATAAAATAATAGTCATAGAAAAAAGTTCAAAAACAACACTTTTTTTATAAAAAACGACATAAGCAAAGATCTTGGTTCTCCGATGAAAACACATCAAGGATCACAGGAGTATTACTGATGCAATGAAAAGAATATGACAGAAACTCCTATCACAGCCACCAAGAATGCGCAGAGTTCATAAGATACATTGCTGGTGCATTTTATCTGTTCTACTTAAAATAATTCCTATATTCTCGAAACAATGTCATATTGTCAGCCTCAGGGACTGACATCTAGTAAGTCACATAGTTTAGCAACTTGGGCAAGGATAGTTCATGATTTCTTGACCCTCCCTATTCAGTATATTAACCTTAACCTGGAGGGAACAGCTTTGAAGTCAGGGAGTAGTTATATATCTGTCTGATTTTGATCCTCAGCTACTATACTGATATTTCAAAAATACTTGAAATACTTTTCTTAAAAATTGTCTTTTATGTGGATTCATGAACAATCTAAATGATAGTTAAGATATAACTTGTGCAGTTATAGTATTTCCTTCTTTTAATGTGTATCCTCTTTCAAAATACTCTCATGCTCAGTATCACATTCTATAATATAAATTGTCTCACTTTTATGAGATGTGCAATACTTTGTCCCATCTTGATGAGGTTAAAAATGTAGATGCTGGGAAGTGGATGTGGCTTAAGCAGTTGGGCACCTACGTCCCATATGTGAGATGCCTCCTAAAGAAGATGAGCAAGACAGTGAGCTGACATGAAGGGCTGGCATGACAAGCTGACACAATGAGCTGACGCAACAAGATGATGCAATGAGATGTCAAAATGAACTGTTGCAGTGAGGTAGTGCAAAGAGGAGACACAACGAGAAACACAAAAAAGCAGGGAGCAGATGTAGCTCAAGCAATTGGGCACCTCCCTCCCACATGGGACGTCCCAGGTTCAGTTCCCTGTGCCTCCTAAATGATAAGCAGACACAGACAGCATGCATCAGATAGACACAAAGAGCTGACAGAAGAACAAACAATGATGGGGAGGGATCAATAAATAAATCATTAAAAAAAGTAGATGCTGACATGTTGCATCATGTATATGTTATTAGAAGAGGGTTGCTAGTTCTTTTAAATAAGTATAAAGGTGATAGGATAGAAATTGCTTGTTCAGGTGGCACCTCCAAAAACTGCTATGGAAATAAACTTCTATATTAAGAATTTTAAAATCATTTTTATTTTCTCATAAACTTCCATTTAATAAATTGTGCTAACCTTGGTATGTTAAATTTACATAAAAGTGCTTGGCTTCTATTTGTTTTTAAGTAATTACATTACACCATATAGAATTCTTTAAAGAACATTGTAAACTGCTTGAATATTTTTAATATCTAATAAGGCAGTAATATAGAGAACCAAATATATTTTTAAAATTTAGTACTCAGAGATAACAATATTTATATAAATCATATGTAATATATTTAGTAAGAAAATAAAAAGAGGGATTATATTGAAAATTCTGTTACTCTTCATTGTTCCTGCCTATATGATAATAAGCAAATATGTTTTCTAAATGTATGATTTTTCATTATCTATCTTCATAAAATAAATTTTTCTTTAACAAATTTATTGAGCAAATCAAGATATAGTTATTAATAAACTGCAATGAGTGAAATGTTTATTAAATGCATTAATGATTATAGAAGGTTTTTGCACTGTTTAAACACGGGTTTTCAAAAGAAAACCAGATTGAAAAACTACTATTTTGAAATCCTGAAAGCCCATCACTAACACCTCCAATTTACAATTATTTAATATAGATCAAGATACCTGACTCAAACTAGAAGTGCTTAATTTGCAATTTGTTCACCTGAGCATTCTCAGTAAATTTGATCTAATTTGGAGGGAAAATGACAGGAATTGCCTTTTTCCTCTAGGATTGTCCAGATGACCATTCCTTATTAATCCCAAAGAAGGAAAAAACAAACGTGTACGGACAAGTTTGGCCCATTCTGGTCATCGAAGGTCTTCTTGACATTTTTATTTAATTGAGAGAGGATTTCTAATGAGAATGTTTGGATAATACCTAAATAAAATGAGTTTGAAAGTTGTACTAGCCCAATTGTTAAGAACCACAAAAATAATTCACAATTAAACCCAGAAAAAATTATTGAATAGTGAATAGATAGTGGATAAAATCAAAACTGGAAAAATAGAGCAGAGAATGGATTTTAAATTACCAAAATTGTTCAAGTCTAAATTCTTAAAACTGAATTTACTTAAATTGTAGTTAGAAATTGATGCTTATATAATTAACCATACCACAGCAACTTAGTACTATTTCAGTGCTTTACAAGTAACATAGTTATTTAATGTTAGTTTTCTAATGTTAAATTAGTGGACATCCTAATGATTTTTTAAATATCTTATATCTTGGTCTGCCTTTCAAAAAAATCCACGTACCGTTCTATCTTTTAAGAATTCAAAGGTATTCAGGTATTGAAATTAATTTAGTTATCATAACCAAAGTTTGATGATAATTTCACTATCAGTGAAAATGATACTGAAAAGAATACTAAAATATACTCCAGTAACAAATACCCCAAATCTACATATCCTTAAAACAGCACAGTTTTATATTTCCCTGAGACTATTTGTTCATTCAGAATTGAGAGAGGAAGTAGAATCCTCCCTTGAGGAGCACTGCAAATATTGTCTTTGATGACATTCGTTTTGTCATACTTTTAAAGGGTTCATGACTTTTACAATTATCTTTTTGCCATGATACTAATTTTCTCATCAAAATTTATACATTTATATTGTATTTTAAATATTGCTTTATAAATATTAAAACTAACAATTTTAAATTAATATTGAAGGTTCTTAAATGACATACATACACAAGTATTAATATGCACGGTCATTAATGAATAAGACATTATAATTATTCATAATTATCTACATTGCAAATTAATATTTCAAATTGTTGATTTATTTCTAGGAATATATGATTTATGAAAAAATCTGATATATAGGGAATTATACTTTATGTCTTTCTATGGACATGATGATGCTGCAAATTTTTAAATTTAAAGGCATTAGTAAATTGATTTGATTGTTTACTTAATCATTATCCAAAGTAGTAAAGGCATAATAATATTGTGGAGAATGTTAATTATGGATTTTTTTCTAAAGATATGCATTAATATATACAATGCATAAGAGAAGAGAATCAAATTATCTAGGATTAGTTTTTGATAGTATTTTTTGAACATATGCTGCAAAGAGTCAAAACAAAACTGGTACCAAATCATATCTGATTTACAAACATGATCTGGATATTATTCTATATCTCCATAAATTAAATACAATTCCATGCTAATACAATAACAATGGTGAGAATTAAAAAAAGCAAAAACAGCCATCCATGCAAATATATTATAAAATTTCACTCTATTAGCTACTCTTCTTGATATTAAATATACAAAGACTCACACCCTATGCATTGATAGAATAGTGGAAAAAATAATAGCTGCGCTGATGAATATACAGCATTGTGCTGTAATACATCATAGTGCGATCAGTGAATTTTAGAAGAATTATTAGAACGTTTAGGGAAATATTAGAAAATATAAAGAACAAAAAACAATTTAACTGTATATTTACCTTGTTAGATGAAGTTTAAGTGAGGATGTCAACACATGAAAATAGAGTCTGTAGGAAAACGAACAAAGCAAAAAACACAAACAGAGATGTGCAGAAAAAGCATGAAAAATTTTAAAAACTGTAAATAGGCCATCAGTTTTTAGGAAGAGCAAAAGATCAGACACAATTTCATTGGGAAGTTTATTCCTGACTATTTGAGTTTTATCTATCATATTTTACTTTTACCACTCTTTGACACTTTTAGTTACTTTTTTGGATATAATTTTCATTTCTAGACTCTCTTCCAGGCCTCTCTCTCCTGTCTTTTCTTTTCAGGCTCCAGCACACCCTTTTGTATTTCCTGAAAATCTGAGCTCTTGCTTAGAAATTCTCTCAGTTTCTGTTTATCTGTGAATATTCTGATTTCACCCTCATTTTTGAAAGACAGGGTTCACAACTCTTATACATTTATTGTTTATGTATGTTTATGTATGAGTGATATATTTCAATAAATTAAAAAAATCATTGGGAAGGAAAGAAAACGTTTAACATAATAGTTAAATTAGGGTTATTTACCATATTTAATATATTGCCTTTCTATACATATACACAATAAAATATATGAGAGTTATTCAAATTTTTGTTAACTACTTTGGACAACTTGGAAACTATTTATCCTAACAATTCTGGTTATAACTTTTAAAATAATTTGCCTTATCCTATTTTGAAAATCTTATACTAGATATCTTAAAATGAAATAATTTTGGCCACACTGACATCCCATTTATACATCAGTAATCACTCATTTGAAACTTCTGATAATAAATAAATTAGTTATTTAAAATGACATATCAATAAACATTCCATGTATTTAAAGGATGTGAGATCATGAAAACTAGATTCCCTACAATGTAGGCTATAACTATATGATTCCAAAATGAATTTCAAAAAATTAGAGAACATTAATTCTTAACCATTCAATAATCCCAATTACTTGTATGGAACATTATTTCTCAATCTGCTTTAGCAGATAAACCAAAATACAAAAGCAAATTTTATAACATAATGTCATTTAATTATTTTGAATTAATAGCATTTATAAAGCACAAAATATCAGAAACTTCACAAACCTTAGTTATGTCACTATTTAGGAATTATCAATTTTTTGTGTGTTTTAGGGGAATTCATAGACTCAGAGTAAGAGATAGATAGTTTAAGACAATGAGTGGACATTGTGCATTCTTTATGGGATATCAGTTGAAATTTTGTGAAATGAGTGGCAAAAAAAGACAAAGGAAGAAATTTTGAAAAGTGACAAGAAATACCAACCAGAGTTTCTTTTTCACTTTTGTTGGTTGTTGTGAACTATAAAATTTTTTCCCTCATTCCCTTCTGTTTCATGAATTATTATGTTAGACACACACATTTTTGGAATTGATTTTTTGGCTGGTAAGATGGAAAAATGACAGATGTTACATATCAGGCCTCAAAATGAACATGGAGCAATGTCAGAAGTTCCAGAAGAGGAAAACCACTTAATAAGGAAAAATAAACTGTTCAATTGTGTCTCACTTTCAGTTCTTCCAGAAACAGACCTATGACAGGAATTCAAGAAGAAATATTTTATCTGGAAGATTCAGGTAACATCAACAGGAAAATGAGCTGTAGTACAGGGAAGGCAACTAATTTAGAGTGTCTTATTAAAGCAGTTACTACAGTGGACAAGTTGTACTGAAACCCATATATACACCAGAATTATCCAACCTGAAGGGTGAAAAAACTGGCACAATCCTAAAACTAAACCCCTCAGTCTGGTTGACTACTGCTGTCAAGGGTGGTTTATTCCACATCCTCCCTTTCTTGCAAGTGAAGTGGACGTCTTTGGTTTCAGATTAATGCTTTTTAGAAGAACAGGGATTCAGATACTGGGAGGTAGAAATAGTTTGAAACACATTAAAGTGCGATGTCCTGAACAGAGGGTCCATTTAAGCTGTCCCCAGACACCTAATCTGTAGAAACTGTGAGAAAATAAAACTATGTTGTTTTAAGCCTGTAGACTTGTGGTAATCTGTAACATAGCAATGGAAAACTAATACAAATGATATGCAATCAGTAGAGACAAATTAGGAGAAAAAAGAGACAATTGTGATCTCACATGATAGATTTAGGACAGATAATAACCCTTCAAAGAGAATTCAGAAGATTATAGTAATGTAGATTGATCTTATTATGCCTTACTATATCCTAGGCCTCGTTTTTCAGAGTATTATATCACCTGATCTTTATTGTTAAACCTTTAACTTCATATTGAGTTGCTGTACTGGAAACCCACTCAGTGGAGAATTGTTATTTGGACTATAGATACAATGACCATGGTAGTTTTTAAATCTGAGAAAAATAAATCTAGAAGTAGATATTTCTAGTCCTCAGATAAAGTTTTACAAATCCATTATCCAGTATTCCATAAACCTCAAATATAAGTCACTTTGCTTTGATTTCTATTATGAAAGTAGAGCGAATTGTCCTAGTTGTTGTATGAGTAATACTCTAAGGAAAAGAATGAGATACACTTCCACATTTTGGAATTTTAATAATGAGTTTAAACAATATTCAAAGGCAAAATAACCACTTTATCTTTTCTCTTCCTAGGTCTCTATGGATAATAATTCTATAAAGTTGCAAAACTCAAAGTTTTCCTAAGATATTCTATTTGTTGAGGGTTTTGTTAAAAATATTATTGGGCCGTAGTCAGAAAACAACTTTCATGTCCTATATTTGTGCTTCTAAATAACTAAATAGCTTTAGTTAACAGATAAAATGGATAAAATTATATTACCAGGGGTTAAGCCAAGATGACAGCAGAGTATGGAGCTCCAGGAGTCAGTTCATCCTATAGTGCAGTTAGTAATCCCTCAGAGCTATCTAAAGCATCAGTTTGGGGGTCCCAGGAGACCAGAAGAGTATCCTGTAACATCCTTGAGAGTGTGGAAGGAGAAGACTGTCCATCTGCAGAAAAGATTCATGAGTAGAGCCCTCCACAGCACAGAAGATGGTGCCTGCAGTGCAAACTGTCTCAGGAGCTATTCCGTGGCTGGAGGTGGAAACTCCATTTCCCAAAAACGAAGGAGGAAGACATGGTGTTTCACCAACTTCAGCTGCTGATTAGTAAATTCAGCAGGCTGAAGTATAACCCTAAGAGTAGCTATTAGTTTAAAACTGTCCAAGTCAGAAAGAGGCCAGTAGCTGCCATTTTAACTCTGCACCTGGCATGAGGGAAGTGGCTGATTGAAAATCACAATGATGGTGGGGATCACCTTTTTTCCACCCAGATTAGATTACAGCTGTAGCCTAAACTCCAGCCCCACGTCCAGCAGGGAGGAAGCTGGAAGGACCAGCTCTGGGAAACTGCAAGCCACGCAGTAGAGACCAGTGCCCATCCTACTCTAGTGGCATAAACTGCCACAGGAGCTATTCTGTGGCTGGAGTTAGAAGCTCCATTTCCCATAAACAGGGAAGGAAGATATGGTTGGCCACCAACGTCAGCTGCTAATTGTTGGACTGGATGGCTTATGTATAATTCTAGGAACAATTAGGGTTTAAACAGGTCCAAGTTGGAAAGAGGCCATAGCTGCCCTTTTGACTCTGACCCTGGCATGAGGGGAAGTCAGCCTGACTGAAAATCACAGTGGAGTTAGATCAGACTGCATCACTAGCCTAGGCTCCTGTCCCATTCCCAGGACCTTCACCAGGCTCTCCAGGCAACTGCAGGTGCTGTCAGCAGCACAGACTGAATAGTCAGACACCTGGTGCTTCAGCCCCTTACCCCAAAAGGATAGGAGAGGAGTTGGGTTTCAGTGGCCTCTCCAGGCAACTGCAGACATTTTCAGCCCACATGAACTGGTTTTGTCCATTTCCACCTCTGCTCCTCAAAGAATAAGAGGGGACTGGTGTCCCTCAGCATCTCAGGGAAACTGCTGCAGGCACTTTTTGCCTGCATAAACACAACCATTGGATACCTGTGGATCCATGCCTACCCCCAACAAGATAAGGAAGGGAAAGTTTTTGCCCAGCCTCTCTGAGTAACTGCAGGTGCTTTTGACCCACGGCCTGGACTGGTGGATACTTGTGTATCCACCCTCACCCCCCAATAGGAAAGGAGGGGATTGGTGTTTCCTCAGTCTATCCAGGCAAAGTCAGGCAGTTTTGGCCAACACAGAGTGTACTGTTGGATGCCTATGAATCCACTCCTACCCCCAATCAGATAAAAGGGGTCTGGCGTCTCCACAGTCAGACCAGGCAATGGCAGGTACTCTTAATCTAAAAGGACTGAACAGTTGGGTGCCTGTGGATATGATCAACCCCCACCACCCAATAGGATAGGAGGGGCTGCTGTTTTCTCAGCCTATCCTGGCAAATGCAGGTACTTTTGGCCTATAAAAACTGAACTCTTGGGTGTCAGTGTTTCTGCTCCCACCCCCTAAAGGGTAGAAGGGACAGTACTCCCTCAGCCTCTAAGGGCAACTACATGCAAATTTAGCCCACAAGGATTAGATTGCTGGACACGCCAGAAGGTCCATCCCTATCTTCGGTAGGGAGGAGGGGCTGGTGCTATGTCAATTTACTGGGGCAACTGTAGTCATTTTGGACCCACGTATCATAGATTGCTTCCCACAACTGTAGCTCCATCCCCACCACATGTAGGGGAGGAAGGGGTGTGAAACATCATCAGTCTCTCTGGGCAACTAAAGACAGTTTTGTCCTGCACAACTTGGATTTTACACACAGCTGCAGCTTTGCCACTACCCCTGACAGAGGTGAAAGCTGGGAGGAACTTCATCAATTCCTGAAACAACATGGGCAATTTCAGCTTACGTGGCTTACAGCACCAACTACCTCCTTAGTTCTTACTATACAGCCATCAAGGGAAGAATAGCCAAGAAAGCCCTAAACTAAAGGGAGAAACTGCACCCAGAATAAATACTCTAGTAAACCAGATGCAAAATCACCAACAAAAAATTACAATTCATGCCAAGAAACAGGAAGCTATGGCCCAGTTTAAGAAATAAGATAACCCTCCACCATGGCAAAAAGGGCTTGAGACAACTAATTATAGATGTTCAAACAAATCCCCTTAATAGATTCAATGAGATGGCTAAAGAGATTAAGGATATTAAGAAGACACTGGATGAGCACAAAGAAGTTGAAAGCATATATAGGAAAATAACAGATCCTATGGGAATGAAATAAAAAATACACTGGAAGAATAACAGCAGATTTGAGGAGGCAGAAAAGGATGAGCTTGAAGACATTAAATCTAAAAGAGAACATACAAAAGAACAGATGAAGAAAAGAATGAAAAAATTTAAACAGGGTCTCAGGGAACTAAATGACAGAAAGAAATATCCAGCCATATGTTCCATGGGTATCCCAGAAAGAGAAGGTAAGGGAAAAGGGGCAGAAGGAATATCTGAAGAAATATTGGCAGAAAAATTCCCAACCCAATTGAAGGACACAGATACCTGTATCCAAGAAACAAATAATACTCTGAATAAATATGAATAGACCAACACTGAGACACGTACTAATTAGGATGTAAAATGTCAAAGATAAAGAGAGTATCCTGAGAGAAGCAAAAGAAAATCAATGCATAACATATAAGGGATACCCAACAAGATTAAATGTCAATTTCTCATCAGAAACCCTGGAGGTAAGAAGACCGTGGTATGATATATTTAAGATACTGCAAACAAAAGACTGCCAGCCAAGAATTTTATATTCATGGAGGTTATCTTCCAAAATTAAAGGTGAGTTTAGAATATTCACAGATAATCAGATACTGAAAGAGTTTATAACAAAAGACCAGCTTTGCAGGAAATACTATAGGAAGTATTACAGCCTGAAAAGAAAAAAGAGGAGAGAAAGGCTTGGAAAAGAGCCAAGAAAAGATGATTGTATCAGTAACAGTAACTAAAAGTGTCAAAAGAGTGGTGAAATAAAATGACAGATAAAACCCAAAGATCAAAATGGATGAAATATGAACTGTCTTTACAGTAGTAACATTGAATGTTAATGGATTAAACTTCCCTCCCAAAAGGCAGACTGGCAGAATGGATAGGAAAATACGAGCCATCTATGCACTGTATGCAAAGAACTCAGGTTAGACCCAAGGATACCAATAGATTGAAAGTGAAAGGTTGGAAAAATATATTCCATGCATACAGTAAACAAACAAATAAACAAAAAGAGCTGGAGTAACTATACTTATATTGGGTGAAATGGACTTTAAAAGTAAAATTTGTTAGAAGAGGTGTAGGAGTTTGATATGGTTATGAATTCCAAAAATAGATACTGGATTATGTTTGTAATCTGGTCTGTACCTGGGCATGATTAAGTTATGATAAGGGCTTTGATAAGTTATGTTCATTAGGGCATTGAGTCCCTACCCCTTGGTGGATGGGGACTCACAGATAAAAGCCATGGCAAAGGACAGAATTGGAGAATTTTTAATGTTGGAGTTTGATGCTGAAGTCTTAAGCTGGAACCCCAGGAATTAAGCACACAGAGGAAAAAGAGATAAGCCTTGGGAAAAGACGACCTGAGCCAGAAGAACGTGAAGGAATAGAGATGGCTCCTTAGACATGGCAGAAACCCCGGGGAGAGAGACAAGGCCATTCACCTGATAGTTTACAGCTGACCTTGTGGAGAGAGGCAAAGTCTAGAGAGGCTTATAGTCTAAAGCTGATCTTGTGGAGAAGAGAGGAGCTGAGCCCAGAGAATCCCAGGAAGATCAAATGCTCACAGACATCAGCAGCCATCTTGCTCCAACACATGGAAATAGACTTTGGTGAGGAAAGTAACTTATGCTTTATGGCCTGGTAACTGTAAGCTCTTACCCCAAATAAATATCCTTTATAAAAACCAACCAATTTCTGATGTTTTACATCGGCACCCTTTTGACTGACTAATAAAAGAGGCAAGGAAGGACACTACATATTATAAAAGGGATGTTTTACCAGGAAGAACTAGCAATCATAAATGTATATATACCTAACCAGAATGCCCAAAGATACATGAGACAAACACTGGTAAAACTGAAGGGAATTATAGACATCTCTACAATAGTAGTTGGTGACTCTAATACAGCACTCTCAACATTGGATAGAATATCTGGGCAGAAGATCACTAAAGAAATAGAGAGTTTGAATGATATGATTAATGGACCAAACCTAATAGACATATACAGAACATTGCACCCCAAAACAGCAGGACATACATTCTTTTCAAGTGCTCATGGATCTTTCTCCAGGATAGACCATATGTTGGATCACAAAGCAGATCTAAATAAATTCAACAAAATCAAAATTATACGAAACATTTTCTATGATCATAATGGAATAAAATTGGAAACCAAGAAGTGGCAGAGGGAGGAAATATTCACTTATTCATGGAAATGAGCACACTCTTAAATAATCAGTGGGTCAAAGAAGAAATTTCAAGAGAAATCAATAGTTATCTCAAGACAAATGACAATGAGAACACAACACATCAGAACCTATGGGATACAGCATAGGTAGTGCTGAGAGGGAAAATTATAGCCCTCAATGCTTACATTTAAAAAAAGAAGAAAGTGCTAAAATCAATGACCTAATTACACAGAGGGGAGAAGTAGAAAAAGAAGAGCAAATGAATCCCAAAGCAAGAAGAAGGGATGAAATAACAAAGGTCAGAACAGAAATAAATGAAATTAAGAACAACCAAAAAAAAAAAAAAAGAATTAACAAAACCAAAACTTGGTTCTTTGAGATTAACAAAATTGATAAACCCTTAATTAGGTTGACTAAGAATAAAAGAGAAAAGATGCAAATAAATGAAATAAAAAATGAAAATAGTAACATTACAACTGAGCCCAAAGAAATAAGTGATCATAAGAGGATACTATGAACAATTTTATGCCAAAAAACTAGACAATGAGGATGAAATGGAAAAATTCCTAGAAATGAACACACAACCTACACTGACTCTAGAAGAAATAGAAGACCTCAACAAACCCATCACGTGGAAAGAGATCAAAACAGTCATCAAACAGCTCCCCAAAATGAAAAGCCCAAGACCAGATGGTTTCACAGGTGAGTTCTACCAAGTATTCAAAGAAGATTTAATACAAATCTTTCTTAAGCTCTTCCAAAAAATTGAACAAGAAGGAACACTACCAAACTCATTCTATGGAACCATTATCACCCTATTACCAAAGCCAGATAAAGATATATTGTTTTTTAAATTAGGGACCCATTTCTCTAATGTATACAGATGCAAATATCCTCAATAAAATACATACTGATTAAATCAGAGCAGCACATTAAAAGAAGTATTCCTCATATTCAAATGAACACCCAGGCATGCAAGGGTGGTTCAACCCAAGAAAATCAATCAGCATAATATGCCACACTGATAAATAAAAGGAGAAAAATCACACAATCTTATCAGTTGGCACAGAAAAGGCATTTGACAAAATACAGCATCCCTTCTTGATAAGAATATCAGAAATGCTAAGAATTGAAGGAAACTTTCTCAACATAACAAAGGCCATATATGGAAAAACCACAGCTGACATTATACTCAGTAGTGAAATACTGAAATCAGTCCCATTGAGTTGATGGACAAGACAAGGATTCCCACTGTCACCACTGTTGTTCAATATAGTGCTAGAGGTTCTAGCCAGAGTAATCAGGCAAGGAAAATAAATAAAAGTCATCCAAATTGGAAAAGAAGAAGTAAAACTTTCAATATTCACAGATGATATGGTCCTATATCTAGAAAGTCCTGAAAAATCTACAACAAAGTTGATAGAGCTAATAAACAATTTCAGTAGAGTGTCAGGATATAAAAGCAATGTGGAAAAACCAGTGGTTTCTATACAATTGTAATGTGCAATCTGAGGAAAAAGTCAGGGGAAAAAATCCATTTGTAATAGCAACTAAAAGAATCAAATATTTAGGAATAAACTTCACCAAGAATGTAAAACTCTTGTATTCAAAAAACTACAATTCATTGTTAAAAGAAAACAAAAAAGACTTAAATAATTGGAAGAACACCCCATGCTCATGTGTTCAAAGACTAAATACCATTAAGATGGCAATTCCATGAAAATTGATATACAGATTCAATGCAATCCCAATAAAAATTCCATTTTTTTTTTAAACAAATGGAAAACACAATAATCAAATTTTTCTGGAAGGGTAAGAGGCCCCAAATATATGGAAATAACTTAAAAAGGAAAAGTGAAGTGGGAGGACTCTCACTTCTGGACTTTAAGTTGTATTACTTAGCTACATTGGTAAAAATAACATGCTGTTAGCATAAAGATAGACACATAGACCAATGGGCCCAAACTGATGATTCAGAAACAGACCCACACATCTATGGCCAAGAAATATTTGACAAGCCTGTCAAACCCGCTCAGCTGGGGCAGAACAGACTATTCAACAAGTGGTGCTTAGAGAACTGGATATCCAAAGCCAAAAGAAAGAAAGAATACACTGGGAATCAGACTTGACCCAATGGGTAGGGCATCCACCTACTACATGGGAGGTCCAAAGTTCAAACTCCAGGCCTCCTTGACCTGTGTGTAGCTGGACCATGTTCAGTACTGATGAATGCAAGGAGTGCCGTGCCACACAGGGGCATCCCCCACATAGGGGAGCCCCCCCCACAAGGAGTGTGCCCCATAAGGAGAGACACCCAGTGCAAAAGAAAGTGCAGCCTGTCCAAGAATGGCACCGCACACACGGAGAGCTGACACAACAAGATGATGGAACAAAAAGAAGCACAGATTCCCGGTGCCACTGATAAGTATAGAAGCAGTCACAAAAGAACACACAGTGAATGGACACAGAGAGCAGACAACTGGGGGTGGGCGTGGGGGGGAGAAATTAAAAAAAAAAAAGAATACCCCTATCTCATACTTTATACAAAAATTGGCTCAAAATGGATAAAAGATCTAAATATAAAAGAAAGAACCATAAAGCTCCAAGAAGAAAATGGAGGGAAACATCTTCAAGACCTGATGGCAGGTGGTGAATTCTTAAACCTTACACCAAAAACATGAGCAACAAAAGAAAACATGGATAAATGGGACCTCCTCAAACTTAAACAGTTCTGTGATTCAAAGGACTTCATCAAGAAGATGAAAAGGCAACCCATTCAATGGGAGAAAATATTTGGAAAACACATATCCAGTTTGGAATGTGGTTGTATATTAACATATATAACCATATATTGATTTCCATTCTATGTGAAGAGATCATACAACTCAACAATAAAAGAGCAAACAATCCAATTTAAAAATGGGCAAAAGATTAAATAAACAATTCTCCAAAGAGGAAATACAAATGGTTAAAAAGCTCATGAAAAAATGTTCCATATCATTAGCTATTAGGGAAATGCAAATCAAAATAACAATGAAATATCATCTAACATGACATAGAATAGCCATTATTTAAAAAAACAGACAACAATAATTACTGGAGAGGATGGGGAGAAATAGGAACACTCCTTCACTGTTGATGGGATTGTAAAATGGTGCAGCTTCTGTGGAAGACAGTTTAGCATTTCCTCAGGAAGCTAAATATAGAACTGCCATATGATCCAGCAATTCCTCTACTAGGAATATATCCTGAAGAACTAAAAACTATGATACATACAGACATTTGCATACCAATCTTCATAGTGGGTTTATTCACAATTTCCAAAAGATAGAAACATTAAGCGTCCATCAACCAATGAATGGTTAAACAAATATAGTATACACATATGATGAAATACTATGCTGCAGTAAGAAGAAATGAAATTGGGACACATACAATAAAATAGATGAATCTAGAAAACATTATGCTAAGCAAAGTAAGCCAGACACAAAAGGACAAAAATTGCAAGGCCTCACTAATATGAACTAAATACGAAGTATAAATGCATGGAGTTAAAACCTAGAGTATAGGTTATTAGGAGATAAGAGGAAGGTTGAGAGGAGCTACTGATGCTTAATGTATGTAGAAGTTTTAATTAACTTGAATGTAAAAGTGTGGAAATGGATAGAGTTGATGGTAACATATTATAGTGAGCAGCAGCTTATTTATAAATGGGCTTGTGGTTGAAAAGGGTAGTCTGAGGAAGTAAATGTCAATTGAAAGAAAGCTAGAGAATAAACTAGGGACTGAATAACACAGTGAACCCAGAGGTGGATGAAAATTTTTGTTGGTGGTACAGATTCAAGAGTCCTTCTCTGAGCTAGAGTGGAAGTACATCATTATGGAAGGGTGGTGGGAATGTGGAGAAGGATGGTTTAATACAATTTGTGTGACTGTGGTTAACAGTAATACCATAATATTCTTGCATCAATGCCAAAGGTGCACTGGGGGGTGGGTATGGAAAGAGTGTGACAAATGTACAATGTGGACAATGGTTGGTGGTAATAGTCTGATGACATTATCTCATAATCTGTGATAAATATTCCACCACAGTGTAGTGTATTGGTGAAGGGGTGTTGTATGGGAATTCTACACAGGTGCATGATTGTTTGTATCTCTGTAATACAAATTTATTTTTTAAAAATAAGGTGGGTTGGGGAAAAATACAATAAATGTAAGATAGGGACTATAGTTAGTAAAATTTTGATAATGCTTTTGCATAATTTGTAACAAATGTTTCACAACAATGCAAGGTGTTGGTGGAGGATGATGTATGTGACCCCTGTATGATGTCATGCATGTTTTTTACAAGTTCAAAACTTATTGTTTATGCATGTTCATTTATGAATGATGTACTTTAATAAATATATATATAATTATATTACTAGACTTCAAGGTAATATGAATCTAATCTCACTTTTAAAATGAGAAATTAAATATGGCTGGCAATAGGGTATTTCCAGTTCAAAAATCAACACTGCTGTTAATATATCAGTAACACAGAGCACTACAAAACTGCAGATGGATATCTTATATCTGTAAAATTCACTTATAAAAAACATTATTTCATAGATATCATTCTAGTTACCCCTACTTTGCCTATTATTCCTATATTCCTGCTTTGGTCAGTTGCTATAGATGAGTATTGTAGAGATTCACCCCGAAGTGATCTAATGAGCCAAAACCTTGTATAATTCATTCCGCTTGAGGGTGGTCAAAATCTGTGACTTGTTTCTAACCCAAGTCTCATATCAGTCATCTCTGAATTAAACAAAAGGAGATTATCCTGCATAGTCCTGACCTAATCATGTGAACATTTTAATAGAGGATTCAGACCATCCATGAGATCAGGATTCAAATCAGCATAGATTCTCTCTCTGTAGCTGAGGAAGCAAGGTGCCATTAATCTACAGCTGCAAGTAAATAAGTTTTGGAAACAATCTGACAGAGCCTGGAAAGAGGTGCTTCCCTAGTCAAGTTTCCATATGAGAACACAACTTAACTAACACTGTGTTTTCACCCTTTTAAGACTCTGAGCAGAGAATCCAACAAATCTGCAGCCAGATGAATGTAAAGAGACTGTGATATAATAAGTACATGTTTTGAGTCATCCTTACCTTTAATCAACTACCCCCACTCCATACTACCAATGATTTCTATAAATGCATAACTACTTACTACACTAAAACCACCCCTTGAATCCTTTCTCCTCTTCACACCTATTCTGCCATAAAAGACCACCCTGCCCAAAAATCACCCTCTCAGGTTTTTAAAGTGCAACTTTAGATTCTCACTTAAAAAGTAACATGTTTCTAAAATATACCAGAACCTCATATAATT